>NW_027204159.1:14368241-14598241 GCF_024711535.1 Dipodomys merriami | reverse complement strand
TTATTATAGCAAAAGTGATATTCTAGAGCTATTGATTGATTCCAGTAGACTGCTTTTCTTTCTGCCTTTCCTTCTTTGGCCTCTTGCTTCTCTTCCTGTCCTGTTCTTACTGACACTGAAGTTCTTACTATCTATTTCATTTGCACCTTCTCTGTTCTGTGTTGAAGCAGAACTGTTTATTAAACATCAAAACAAAGGGAACTACAACTGTTCTGGTTGTCTGGGTATAGGAGGGGACAATTTAAGTCATAGCAGGAGAACAGAGTTGTTACAGGTTGTTCAAGGACAGAGATCATTAGCCACTCACTAAATTCATTTCCTCTTCTTCCTGGTCCCACACCCAGACAACACTTCCCCTCCTGCCTGGCATATAGGTGTTGTTAGGTTCATCAAGATCTCCCAGCTGTTTCATCCATGTTCTTGTTTCTTCTCCTCACTCAATGATAAATTGTGAGATGCAGGACTGAGGAACAAAAGGAGCCTTTTACCCACATTGCCCAGAGAAGGAGAATTAGACTGTCAACCAGAAACTCCTATTTTTGGTTTTATATAAGCAGGAAATGAACCTCATTTGTACTTGAGCAACTATGATTTTTATGGTTTGTTTGGTACAGCAGCTATTTTTACTCAGTTTATATGAGTTTTCATCGCTTGGTATGAGACTGGTTTTAATGAAGCTAAAGCAAAAAATCTGATCATTTCAATAGATGATAATGTCAGCAAAACAGTATGATGGCTGAGAAAACAGGGGTGAACAAGATCAAGTGACAGCAAGAAATTAGAACAGAAAAAAAGGAAACAATTCTGTATAATGAGAAGGAAGATTCTGGAAATCTCCTGGAGAAATCTAAGTGGTAAAGTTGCTCCTAAAATGCACATATTTGAGTGAAGCACACAATCTAACCTATGTAAAGGGAAAATATTAAGAGAAGATAAAATGGAAGAAGAATGTATTTATGAAAGGACTTGAGGAAGAATCAGCCAGTGGCTTTTGTTAGTGGTTGGCTGGTTGTAAGATTTTTGGAACAGGAAAAACTTATATTAGTTTTATTTTCTTGGCTTTGTTACAATGTGATTACTTTCCTTCAATGAATGAGATATATCTTAAGGAAATGAGAAAAATGTGCAAAGAGCACAAGTAGGTCACACCTGACCTAGAAGAGAAGAACAAACACAGATGAACTAGAACTCTAAACTCACAAGAAATCAGAAAAAGAAAAAAATAGGAAAAAATGTATGCCTCCAAATGTCTTTGGAGATAACAGCAGGAGAGCACATTTCCTACTATGGGTGAAACTGTATCAATGCAATGTATCCTTAAATACCTGCTCTAAAGCAAGCCTACCTATTGCCTGACCCATGGTTGTCAGTTACCATGTAGCTTTGGGCAAGTTAATTTACTTCTTTGGCTCTCAGTTATAGAAGAATAATAGTAAAAATGTGTTACATGTTAAGAGTAATGAATATAATCTGGCACATATTAAACTTTCAACATGTTTTATCTATTATTATTATCTTGTATATTACACTGTTGTGTGTTGAAGATAAGTCAGGGAAATCAGGAACTGGTGATGATCAGCCCTTTTAGAGCATGTGGTTTGAAGAGTGGTTTATTACAATATGACCTTTATATACAACTATTTGGAAGAGCATAACTGATTATGTAATGAAACATCTGAAGGCATTTCCAGTCTGTGAAAATGGTTAAATTTTTTAAAAATCATCATTCTTGAATTCCAACTGAAATTTTGATATGTTGTTGATAGGATTAAAAGTGGATACAACCACCACTATAGTTTGTATGTATTGTTCTTCAAAGGCCATTGTTTTCAGGGTTTGGCCTCAGGGTGATAGAACCTTTAAGAGGTAATACCAAGTAGGAGGTCTTTAAGTAATTGGGATATACCATTGAAAGGGATTATGGGATCCTTAACTCTTTTCTGTCTTGTAATGAGGGAGTACATGCTCTCTGTTTTCCCACATGTTCACTGTAATTGCTGTGTAGTTCCCCCACCAGGGACCTGACATAGTTAATGGATCAAAAATAACCCTTTCTCTTTACAGATTGTCTCAGGTAAAATCACATAGGATAATGTTTAGCATTAACCATGAAAATAGAAGCTACTTGAACTTATGCATGAGAAATTTCATTCCTAGATGTGTATACAAGTATACTCAATAGAAATAAGTGTGAGTGTGAGCTAGGCATCTACTCAGGAGGCTGAGATCTGAGGATCAAAATTTGAGTCCAAAAACAAGCCAAAAATCCATGAGACTCTTATCTCCAATGATGCACAAACAAGCCAGAAGTGGAGCTGGTTCAAGTGGTAGAGTGCTAGCATGGAACAAAAAAAAAAGCCCTAAGTTCAAGCTCCAAGACTGACAAACATGCACACACAGACACACAGATACACAGACATACAGACACACACACAGAGAGAACAGAACAGAAAAATGGAAAGAAAGAAAAAAGGAAAAGAAATGTGTGTATTTGCTTACTAAAAACTCCTTAGAAGAACACATAGTACTGAATGTCATGTGTATATTTGTATGTATATATGTATGTATGTAATGACCTGTGACAGGTAAGGTTACTGTTTTGGAGGTGCATGATCAGGACTTGTAATAACATTTTAGTTCTTTCCCTAGGAGTGGTCACACAGGAATGTTCACTTTCTCTTAGGGTGGTAAAGTATGCATGTGTAATTTGTTCCTTTTTATACTTACTTCAGTAGAAAGATGATTTTTTTAACAAGAAAAATCCTTGATAAGCTTAGACTTAGTGCTAGCCCCTGATAAAGTCAAGGTTGTATTGTTCTACACTCTCAGGACCAAAACATATATTGTCTCCAACATAGTCAGAGAAGATACCATAGGAAAAAAAAATTAAAAAAAAAAACAAAACATCTAGCCTTACAACAAGATGACCATTGGCTCCCCACAAGCCAGTTTTGCAATTCTTTTGGGGGTTGCTTCCAGGCTTAACTGGAAATAGAGTGCCCATTTTTACAACCCTTTCTTCCTTACATTTACTTTGCTTTGTAAAAGAAGTTGTTGTTCATTATGTATCAAATTTTATTGTAAAGATACTGTACAGAGGGGTTATGGTTAGGTGAGTAAGGTAATGAGTACATGTCCTATCAAGTATTGTTACCCCTCCTTTGTTTTTCCCCTACCATCCCTTCCCTCCCCACCTTCCCAACTCCTCCCCCTGCCTCCCTGAAGTTGTAAAGTTTGTTTTCAACATAGTGACAAGGAGAATAATAAAACAGATTCTATTCCTTGTGTCTTTACTCTCTGTGTTAAGTGCTTCACATATTATTTTATGTTGTCTTGTTTACTTCTATATTTGAATCAGGTAAAAAAAAATTAAGCTAAAAGAGATTCTAAAACTGGATATATCTCAGATTTTAGGAGGTGGAAGTAGGAGGATTGCAAGTAGAGGCCATCACAGGTAGGATATGCCAAACCCTATCTGGAAAACAAACTCAAAGCAAGAGGACTGAGTCATGCCTCACGTGGCAAAGAACTTGCCTGAGAAGTGGGAAGCCCTCAGTTTGATTCCCAGTACCACACAGAAAAACAAAATAATAAAAACAAAAGAGGCTGAGCACCCATGGCTCATGCCTGTTATCCTAGCTACTCAGGAGGCTGATAGCTGAGGATTGCTGTTCAAAGCTAGCCCTGGCAGAAACATCTGTGAGACTCTTATCTTTAATCACACACACACACACACACACACACACACACACACACACACACACACACACACACACACACACACACACACACACCAGAAATGGAGCTGTGGCTCAAGTGGTAGGTCACTAGCCTTGAGCAAAAGAAGCTCAGGTACAGGGGCTGGGAAGGTGGCTCAGTGGTAGAGCGCTTGCCTTGCATGCCTGAGGCCCTGGGTTCGATTCCTCAGCACCACATAAGCAAAAAGAAAAAAAGCCGGAAGTGGTGCTGTGGCTCAAATGGTAGAGCGCTAGCCTTGAGCTGAAGAGCTGAGGGACAGCGCCCAGGCCCAGAGTTCAGACCCCACGACTAGACCCCCAAACAAAAAAAAGAAGCTCCGGTACAGTGGCCAGGCCTTGAGTTCAAGTCTCAGGATTAACACACAGACAGACACACACACACACACACACACACACACACACACACACACACACACACACACACACACACACACAGAGAGAAAAGTGAACATTAGAAAACAACATATATTAAGTATCTACAAATTGAAATCTGATTCAAAAACATTTGTTCATGGTTTAACAAACGTTTGTGCCTTGTTGGATCAAACTGTCATAGCTAACCCACTTTATTATATCACAAACCACTTTTGTGTCTGCCTATCACAGCAAGACACCCCACTGTATGCCATCTCCATTTTCTCATTGTCTTTTCATTTATACATTAGCAAGAAATCAGTGGTATCACCCCCAGCCCCCAGTCTTGGGGATTGAACTCAGGGCCTGCACACTGTCCCTGAGCCTTTTTGTGTTCAAGGCTAGCACTCTACTACTTGAGTCACAGCACCACTTCTGGTCTTTCCTGAGTAGTTTATTGGAGATACGAGTCTCATGGACTGTCCCACGTGGTCTGGCTTTGAACTAGGATCCTCAGATTTTAGTCTCCTGAGTAGCTAGGAGTACAGGTGTGAGCCACTAATGCCTTGCTGGAAATCCGTTTTTTAGCTAATTATTTAAAAGTTTATATTAACAGAACCAAGAGACATTCAATTTAACAAGAGTATACAGCCTACCTTGGAGGCAGTACATCCAAATTCTTCTCTTGAGAAAGTCATCAGAGGAGCCAGTATCATTCTGCCAGATAGAGCGGCAGATCTGATGCTTTATGTAGCAATGGAAATGGAAGAAAATATGTAAGAGAAACCACCTGTGTCAGCTCAATGGGAACTAAGGGATGATTTAGGGAGTAAAGTGAAAAAGGTTTTCCATTTGTTATCAGTATTTTATAAGTGCCCACAATCCATTTATTGTCTGTATGTCTTTTTTCATTTCACGTTAAACCTACATTTCTATCCAAGCACAATTTTTATCTGAAAATCTCCCAAGGCTTTTCCCCAGAAACAATTTTTTTTTCAGATGGAAAAAAAAGCTCAACACTGTAAAATGAAGAAGTTATATCATCTAACTGCAAGAAACAGTTCAGAAACTTTTTTCCAAACCATGAGTGATTTCCCTGTTGGGCCATATGGCAAGTTAATTAGGAAGTACAATGTTTCTGTTGTTTTGTGCTTTGGCTCATAGACTTCACGGACATTCAGAGTTAACTAAACTACAGGTCTAAAACATATGCTGTGCGGTGGTGTGAGGTCAGTCCACAGAGATCATTGCACAATTGCCAAAAATTCTGTCAGAATAATGATTTGGCTGGGAGGACTGGCTTCTCCAGTCAATGTGGGTTCAATCTGAACAGGGCTCGGAGACCTCTAAAGCTCAGAACATGCCAAAGGCTCAACCTACCTCTCAACACACTTTTGAGTCCATGGTTGTGTGTGTCTGTGCCTCCTTTGTGCTTTTGTACAAAGGATGCAATGTATAAAGCACATATGCTCTGCTGTTTCTTACATGATACTATATTTTCAAGATGCCATTGAGCAGAAAATTATTTTTAAAAATCTATAGAAGTATTTATTCAAATGATGATGTACTGGATAGAATTCAGAGATATAAGGCATATAATGTGACTGCACTGCAAATAGGGTTATTTCTAACTTTGATTTCTTGTGTGAATTCATTCATTCACTTACTAAACACAGCAAATATTTATTGAGTTTTTATTCATATGTATGGACATCTGTATCTATGGGTTTGGGGTAATGGTGATAAAATGGATGAAAGCTCTATCTGGGTTCCCAAGAAAAACTGACAAAAATTCAGTACTTAAACTAAATAATATAAAAGAAGTTTCTAAGTACCATGGAATAAAATATTTAAAAAGGAAGGGAGAGGGGAAATGATGTGTGAATGGCATAATTTTTTAACAAGTAGATAGAAAAGGCCTCATTAAAGTGATATCTTAAAAGGCTTGAAGAATTGGAGTGAAGAAACCATGAGCTCAACTAGAAAAGAAGTTCTCTAAGCTGAGAAAATGGCAAGTTCAAAGGATAGAAATATGTTTTATGCCGGGCGCTGGTGGCTCACGCCTGTAATCCTAGCTACTCAGGAGGCTGAGATCTGAGGATCGTGGTTCAAAGCCAGCCCGGGCAGGAGAGACCGTGAGACTCCTATCTCCAATAAACCACCAGAAAACCGGAAGTGGCGCTGTAGCTCAAGTGGTAGAGCGCTCGCCTTGAGCTGAAGAGCTGAGGGACAGCGCCCAGGCCCGGAGTTCAAGCCCCATGACCGACAAAAAAAAAAAAAAAAAAGAAATATGTTTTATCTATCCTTAACAGAAAGAACAGTGATAGATGAATATCAATACCAAATTTCAAACTCTACTACAAAGCTATAGTAATCAAAACAGCTTGGTACTGGCACAAGAACAGACCTCAGAACCAATGGAATAGAATTGAAAACCCAGAATGAACCCACAGACCTATAGCCATCTAATCTTCGATAAGGGAGCTAAAAAAATAGAATGGAAGAAAGACAGCCTCTTCAGTAAATGGTGCTGGCAACATTGGTTAACTACTTGTAGAAAACTAAAGCTAAATCCTTATATGTCACCCTGCACCAGAATCAACTCCAAATGGATCAAAGACCTCAGAGTCAAAGCAGACACTCTGAAAACATTACAGGATGGAATAGGAGAAACCCTAGGTCTCCTTGGCACAGGCCAAAATTTTCTTAATATAAACCCAGAAACACAACAAATCAAAGAAAGGTTAGACAAATGGGATTGCATGAAATTGCAGAGCTTCTGCATGGCAAAGGACATAGCTAGCAAGATCAATAGAAAGCCCATGGATTGGGAGAAGATCTTCAGTAGCCATACAACAGACAAGGGTCTCATATCTAAAATATACCTTGAACTCAAAAAATTAAATCCCCCAACAACAAACCCTCAAAGAAACAACTGCCCAAGAAATAAGTAGGCTAAAGACTTAAAGAGAAACTTCTCTGAAGAGGAAAGAAGGATGGCCAATAGACACACGAAGAAATGTTCAACCTCTCTAGCCATAAAAGAAATGCAAATCAAAACAATATTGAGATACCACCTCACCCCAGTTAGAATGGCTATAATCAGGAACTCTAGTAACAACAGATGCTGAAAAGAATGTGGCCAAGGGCTGGGAAGGTGGCTCAGTGGTAGAGCGCTTGCCTTGCATGCCTGAGGCCCTGGGTTCGATTCCCCAGCACCACATAAGCAAAAAGAAAAAAGCCGGAAGTGGCACTATGGCTCAAGTGGTAGAGCGCTAGCCTTGAGCTGAAGAGCTGAGGGACAGTGCCCAGGCCCAGAGTTCAGGCCCCACAACCGGAAAAAAAAAAAAAAAAAGAATGTGGCCAAACGGAACCCTGCTGCATTGTTGGTGGGAGTATAAACTTGTTCAACCACTTTGGAAAGTAGTATGGAGGTTCCTCAAAAGACTCCACATGGAGCTTCCCTATGACCCAGCAATCCCACTTTTGGGCATTTACCCCAATGACCACAAACAAGACCATACTAAAGTTACCAGCACAACTATGTTTATCGAAGCCTTATTTACCATAGCTAGGATATGGAACCAACCCAGATGCACCTCAGTAGATGAATGGATCAAGAAAATGTGGTATATATACACAATGGAGGAATTCTATGCCTCCATCAGAAAGAATGACATTGTCCCATTTGTTAGGAAATGGAAAGGTTTTAAAAATTTATATTAAGTGAAGTAAGCCACACCCAAAGAAACATAGGTCCCATGGTTTCCCTTATTTGCAATAACTAGTATATGTCTGAGACACGCAGAAAAGGTCAGATAAGTTGATGTTAGTAGAAATGAACCCGAAGATAAGTATTCAAATGTTTTTTTTTCTTTCTTGCTACTGTTTCTAACATATTTATAAGATGATTTCTTTGTTGCTTTTTATGTCCCTCCCCCACGGTGTAACCCCTGTTTTCACTGTATTTGATGTTGGTATAATTTGTAGAGGGGAAGGGAAAAATCGAATCATTTAAATAGGGATACAGGTGGACCCATTGCAACAATGAGATGTACAAGTCGTTATGTCGAAAATGAACTTTACAACTTTGTGGGTGGGGGGGAAGGGAAACAAAGGAGGAGGCAACAATGCTTGATAAGAAATGTAGTCATTACCTTGCCCATGTAATTGTAACCCCTCTGTACAGTATTTTCATAATAAAAAATTAGCAAAAAAATGTGTTTTATGCTTTGAGAATAACAAAAAGTCTATCAGGAGTAGGTAGAGTGAACAAAAAGGAAAATGGTAGGAAATAGGTTCAAAAAGAGATACTTGCTGATACATGGCCCAGATCAACAAAAATATATTCAAATATCAGAACTCATGTGTGCTCATATCCAAGTGCTTGCTTGGATCAATGATCATAACATAGAAATTATTTGATTAATTACCAAATATTTAGAATGTCTACTCTTTGCCAAAACATTAAAAAACAAACAAAGCAAACAATGGAGAGAGAATGTCTGATTTAGTTGAAAAGGGAGAAAAACAAGAATTCATAAAATAAGTATAAGATTTTGTTTAGATCATCCTAGATATGCCTAAGGGCACACCTATGACACAAACTAAAATATTTTTGGTTGGAAATCACAATAAAAATGCAGTTCGGATTTAAGACTTTGTATGATTAAAAGGTAAAGAATTAGGAAAGCATCCGGGTTCATCAACTACACAATTCAAAATTTCAACTTCCTGTCACTCCACCATGCGATACACACCAACAGTATTATCTGGAGGAAGCTGACCCTTAGAGCAAAACAGTGATGCCAGGTACAGGTTCCTATCTTCATGCAACAACTTTCAAATTCCACTTATCTCAGAAGAGTAAGGTGCATCTGAAATTACTCACCAAAGATTTTCTTCTGACTCATCAACATAAAGTGGGTCACAAGCACATTCTTAATAAATGTAGTGAGTGCTGTGAACTGATGATGCATGTCTGTGCACTTATCATGAACCACTGAGTTAGGATGATTCCTTCAATCAATGTATATTCAATGGCTAATCCATGTTGGACATTGATCTAAACATTTGGAATACAGCAATAAACAAAACAAACATCCATATCCTTAAGTTGATGACATAGATGTTAGCATAATAAATTTATGAAATAGAAAGCAATATAAAAAAGGTAAATGTGGTGGAATAAAAAAGGAAATAGAGCAAGGAAGAAGGGAGATGGAGTGTCAAAAATTGAAAGAGATGGTCTCAATTTTAAATGAGTTAGTTGACATAGAACTCATGACGATGAAGACAATTTAATAACATATTGACAGAGCAGAGAATATGATCATCAGAACATAGCAAAGTTAAGGAAATAGCCCAGGTGCTCTACAATGGATTGTGGATTAATAGATTAAGAAAATGTGGTATAGATGTAGATATAGAGCCAATGGAATTTTACTCACCTTTTTTTAAATATATTTTTATTGTGAAAATACTGTACAGAGGGGTTACAATTACATGGGTAAGATATTGAGCACATTTCTTATCAAGCATTGAAGCCTCCTCCTTTGTTTCTCCTTCCCATCCTTTCATATCCTCCCCCTCCCCCACTCCCCCTCCACCAAAGTTGTAAAGTTCATTTTTCAACATAACGACTTGTACATCTCATTGTTGTAATGGGTCCTCCTGTATCCCTGTTTTAACAATTTGTTTTTCCCTTCCCCTCCACATATGCCAACATCATATATAGTGAAAGCAGGGGTTGTACCATGGGGGAGGGACATACAAGGCAACAAAGACATAATCTTATAAATATGTTAGAAACAATTGCATGAATGATCTCTCTCTCTCTCTTTTTTTGTCAGTCGTGGGGCTTGAGCTCTAGGCCTGGGAACTGTCCCTGAACAATTCAGCTCGAGGCTCATGCTCTACCACTTGAGCCATCGCACCACTTCTAGTTTTCTGGTGTTTTTTTTTTATTGTGATTAAGTGATTACATAATTGCCCAAATTTCACATTATTGTGGAATAATGATGCTCATTTAAAGGCACAAGCTCATTCTAACTTTCCTGGAGCAAATTGTCTATCATGGTCTATAACACCATACATGTGATCAGCAGCATGGGGTTATTTAATAGTGGTTCGACCAGATGAGTGGAAGTTCTTTGTTTCTTAAGTTCTGTTAATTTTGTCATATCACCTAACATTTTGGATTTAACATCCACTTATCAGGGAGACCATGCACCATTTGTCTCTTTGCTCTTGGCTTACCTCGCTCAACATGATTTCTTCTAGCTCCATCCATTTCCCTGCAAATGCCATTATTTTGTCATTTCTAATGGCTGCGTAATATTCCTTTGTGTATAGATACCACAATTTTTGGGTCCATTCATCTGTGGTGGGGCATCTGGGTTGTTTCCATATCCTGGCTATTGTGAACAGTGCTGCAATAAACATGGAGGTGCACGTGTCCTTGTATATTGGTTCCTGTTATAGATGCCTAGAAGTGGTATGACTGGGTCGTAAGGGAGGTCAATCTTTAGCTTTCTAAGGACCCTCCAGACTGCTTTCCAAAGTGGTTGTACATAAGTGTACATTCCCACCAGCAGTGTAATAGGGTTCCTCTTTCTCCACATCCCCTCCAGCATTGTCGTTGGCTGATTTGTGGATGTGGGACATTCTGACTGGGGTGAGGTGGTATCTCAGGGTTGTCTTTATTTGCATTTCCTTAACCACCAGGGATGATGAACATTTCCTCATGCGTTGCTTTGCCATTTTTGTCTCTTCTTCTGAGAAGTATCTCTAGTTCCCTTGACCATTTGGTAATTGGTTTGTTGGGTTTGGGAGGGGTTAGTTTCTTGAGTTCCCTGTATATACTGGATGTTAGCCCCTTGTCTGATACATTGCTGGTAAATATTTTTTCCCAATTAGTTGGTTGCCTTTCTAGCTTGGTTGCAATAGATTTAGCTGTGCAGAAGCTTTTTATTTTAAGGTAGTCCCATTTGTCGAGTCTCTTTCCAATTTGTTGTGACCCTGGGACTCTGTTCAGGAAGTTCCTTCCTGTGCCTATTAGTTCAAATGTCTCTCCTACTCTGTCCTGCAGTAGTTTCAGAGATTCAGGTTTAATGTTAAGGTCTTTAATCTATTTTGAGTTGATGTTGGTGCATGGTGATAGGCTGGGGTCCACTTTTAGTTTTCTGCATGTGGCCGCCCAGTTTTCCCAGCACCAGTGGTTGAAGAGGCTGTGTTTCTTCCATTGTATGTCTTTGGCTCCTTTGTCAAATATCAGCTGACTGTAGGCCTGTGGATTTATTTCTGGATCTTCTATTCTATTCCATTGGTCTTCGGGTCTGTTTTTGTGCTAGTACCATGCTGTCTTTGTTATTATAGCTCAATAGTAGTTGCTCACCTTTTAGAAAGAACAATATTATGTCATTTGCAGGGAAATGGATGGACATGGAAAAACTGTATTAAGTGAAGTGAAGGCTCAGACAGGCAAATGGCACCTGTGTTCTCTCATATATGGAAGTTAGATCTAAGTTATAAACATATATGAGAACATATACACAGTTATATGAATACATACACAAAATGAATAAATTGGGATGGTATATTTAGGGGGAGATTTCAACTGTATAGTTCCTCTGAACAACTAAGTAATACTTTAACAAAATGAATACCAGGAATCTGAAACATGTTTTGTTGGGGAGGGTAAGGGACAGGAAGAGATAATGACACATGGAGAAAGAAAGGGGAGGTAAATAGAGTCATGATCAATATAGATACAAGTAAAACTAGAGCTATATAACTTGAGGGTATAAAGATGGGAGAAAATAATGGGAGAGAGGACATTGATCAAGATGCACTGTACTCACAATCTGACTTGTTGAATTGATAACCTTTGTACACCTACTTAATTTTTTAAGTGGTAAAATGAAAAAGAAAGAAGAGTATCTTCAGAGAGAGCCTTCCTGACAGAGTAGATAGCCATAGCAAAGACCCCAAGGCATGAATGTGTGTGATTTGTAATGATGAAGTGGTGTGAGGGAGAGATTGTGGTCAAGAGATCAATTGGCAATGAGCTAATCATATAAATCTTGGAGCATTTGCAAGGCCTTGGCTCCTTTGACTATTATTTGGAGCGTTTTCCCTACAGTGTTTTCAGCTGAAGATTTACATCACCTGCCTTACTTCAAAAGGACTACCCTACCTGGTGACATGATAATGGATTACTATGGAACAAGAGTTGTAAAGAGAGTCAAGTTTAGAGATTGCCAAAGTAATCTAGGTGGAGATAGATAGCTGCTGCCTAGAGTGGTAGTAGAAAGTGGTAAATATATTCATATTCAGAATATATCTTGAAGATAGACCTAACAAAGCTTTCTATTGAGTTAGATATGGAAGAAGAGAGTCAGTTATGGCTTTAATTTGGCCTGAATCCTTTAAGGATAGCATTACCACCCAATGAATTGGCTGAGGCTCAGAGGAATAATGGTTCAGTGGAAGATCACAAATTCATTTTGACACCTACTTTGAAATGATAGATGTTACTTGAAGATGGAATTCTGTAGTTTGTGAGGGAGGGAAAAATTGAAATATAAATTTGAGAGTCAATAGCATATAAATATTTGGCTGAGCCGGGCGCTGGTGGCTCACGCCTGTAATCCTAGCTACTCAGGAGGCTGAGATCTGAGGATCGCGGTTCAAAGCCAGCCCGGGCAGGAGAGACCGTGAGACTCCTATCTCCAATAAACCACCAGAAAACCGGAAGTGGCGCTGTAGCTCAAGTGGTAGAGCGCTCGCCTTGAGCTGAAGAGCTGAGGGACAGCGCCCAGGCCCAGAGTTCAAGCCCCACAACCGACAAAAAAAAAAAAAAAAAAAAAAAAATTTGGCTGGCTGCTGGTGGCTCATATATGTGAACTTAGCTACTTAAAAGGCTGAGATCTGAGGATCATGGCTTGAAGCCAAACATGACAGGAAAGTCTACAAGACTCTTACCACCAATTAACCAGCAAAAAACCAACACTGAAAACAGAAGTGGAGATATGGCTCAGATAGCAGAGTATAAATCTTGAGTGAAAAAGCCAGGTGAGAGAATAAAGCCTTGAGTTCAAGATCCAGTTCTGGCACACTCACACAAAAGCAGCATGGAAACATGTTATCACTAAATAAATGAGAGATCTGTTCAGCGATCAAAGGGGATTCAGTATAACTGAGAAAAAAGTCATTGGATTTAGAAATGTGGAGATCATTGATGACCATAACAAGACCAGTTCCAGTGGAGTGGTAAAGGTAGTAGGAGAAACAGCTATGGTCGAAATTTACATAGGTGGTCCTCATCCATTTCTTCTTCTTTGTTTGAGAATATTGCTCTTTATATCAAGAGTATAGTCTAAGCTGAGCACCCATAACTCCATTTTAATCCTAGCTACGAGAGAAGCTGAAATCGTAAGATTGTAATTCAAAGACAGCCCTGGTAGGAAAGTCCACGAGGCTTTTATCTCTAATGAATTACCAAAATCCTGGAAGTGGAGCTCTGGTGCAAGCAGTAAAATTCAAGCATTGGGCAAAAAAGCTCAGTGACAGCACCTATGGCCTAAGTTCAAGCACATACAGAGAGAGAGAGAGAGAGAAAGAGAGAGAGAGAGAGAGAGAGAGAGAGAGAGAGAGAGAGAGAGAGAGAGAGAGAGAGAGAGAGAGAGAGAAGAGGAGAGGAGAGAGAGAGAGAGAGAGGAGAGAGAGTGGAAGAGTGAGAGAGTAGAGCCTAATACTCTTTCCTTTGGATCTAGGCTAGCCTTGTGGTTTGCTTGACTGAGGATACAAATGACATTCTAGGAATTGACAATGTACTTATCCTCTTCAATGCTTACTTTCAGGAATCTTTTTCCAAAGTTATACGGAGAGCAGTACAGGTGTGGGTCACACTTGTAATCCTCTATTCAGAATCTAGCTGAGAACTAGAAGATCACAGGTTTTTGAGGCCAGCCCTAGTAGGAAAGTTCACTGTACTCAATCAGCAGCAAAAAAAAAAAAAAAAAAAAAAAAAAGCACAGCAAAAAAGCTGGCCCAAGGATGTGGCTCATGTGGTAGAGCACCATCTATAAAGTATGAGGCATCATGATCAAAACTCAGTAATGAAAAAAACAGTCACATGAAACAGACATGTCTAGACAATCTATCTGGCAGTACCAGTTGAGAGCATTATCTGTGAATGAGCCACTCTGATATCCAGTTCAGCTGATCCTTTAGATCAGGCCAACCTCAGTCACCATCTGAAAGAAATTATTGCAGACGGGGCTACTCACAAAAGCAGATTCTGAAACAGGGGCAGTTCCTTATATGGTGTTTTACAGATCGAAATCTGTGGAAGAGAAAGGTAGGAAGAGAAGTGGAGAAAGGGAGGAAAAAAAGTTAAGAAAGGGAGCAATCACACTGCTATACAATGTCATAGATCCTTCACTTAAAGGGAGTTCTAAAGATGGGATGCCCCTCTGTAGAGTTGGGAAAACTGAGCTCCACATTGCTGTATCAAGTAGCCATTGGCTATCCTGGAAAAGGTGGGAGAACTTGGGCAAGGTGACTCTCACAAGCATTTCCTGAAAAACCTTGACAGCTGAGTGCTACCAGCCAAGAATTCTCTCAGTCATCTGTCCTTCATTCCTGAAGTGGACTCTGCTGGACACACCAAAGTGTTTAATAGCAACTTTATTATAGATATTAGATCTTAAGAGAGAACTCCCCCAAAATGATCCTCAACAGAAAGAACAGGGCTGTAGGACTATCAATACCAAATTTCAAACTCTACTACAAAGCTATAGTAATCAAAACAGCTTGGTACTGGCACAAGAACAGACCTCAGAACCAATGGAATAGAATTGAAAACCCAGAATGAACCCACAGACCTATAGCCATCTAATCTTCGATAAGGGAGCTAAAAAAATAGAATGGAAGAAAGACAGCCTCTTCAGTAAATGGTGCTGGCAACATTGGTTAACTACTTGTAGAAAACTAAAGCTAAATCCTTATATATCACCCTGCACCAGAATCAACTCCAAATGGATCAAAGACCTCAGAGTCAAAGCAGACACTCTGAAAACATTACAGGATGGAATAGGAGAAACCCTAGGTCTCCTTGGCTCAGGCAGAAATTTTCTTAATAGAGACCCAGAAACACAACAAATCAAAGAAAGGTTGGACAAATGAGATTGCATGAAATTGCAGAGCTTCTACATGGCAAAGGACATAGCTAGCAAGATCAATAGAAAGCCCAAGGATTGGGAGAAGATCTTCACTAGCCATACAAGAAACAAGGGTCTCATATCTAAAATATACCTGGAACTCAAAAAATTAAATCCCCCAACAACAAATCTTCAAAGAAACAACTGCCCAATAAACAAGTGGGCTAAAGACTTAAAGAGGCTGGGAAGGGATGTGAAGGGTAAACAAAGGAGGAGGCTGCAATGCTTGATAAGAAATGTACGCATTATCCTGCCCATGTAATTGTAACCCTTCTGTACAGTATGTTCACAAAAAAAAAGAAAAGAAAAGAAAAGAAAAAAAGAAAAAAAAGACTTTAAGAGAAACTTCTCTGAAGAGGAAAGAAGGATGGCCAGTAGACACATGAAGAAATGCTCAACCTTCCTTGCCATAAAAGAAATGCAAATCAAAACAACATGGAGATACCACCTCACCCCAGTTAAAATGGCTAAAATCAAGAACTCTAATAACAACAGATGCTGGAGGGGATGTGGACAGAAGGGAACCTTACTGCATTGTTGGTGGGAGTGTAAACTTGTTCAATCACTTTGGAAAGCAGAATGGAGGTTCCTCAAAAGACTCCACATGACCCTATTACTAATCCCACTTTTGGGTATTTACCCTAATGTTTACAAACAAGACCACACTAAAGCTACCAGCACAACTATGTTTATTGCAGCATTATTTACTATAGCTAAGATATGGAACCAACCCAGATGCCCCTCAGTAGCTGAATGGATCAAGAAAAATGTGGTATATATACACAATGGAATTCTATGCCTCCATCAGAAAGAACGACTTTGTCCCATTTGTTAGAAAATGGAAAGGCTTGGAAAAAATTATATTAAGTGAAGTAAGCCAGGCCCAAAGAAACATAAGTCCCATGGTTTCCCTTATTTGCAACATCTAGTATGTGTCTGAGTCAAGCAGAAAGGATCAGACAAGATGATGTTAGGGAAATGAACCCTAAGATATGTATTCAAATGTTTTTTTCTTTCATGTGATTGTTTCTAACATATTTATAAGATTATTTCTTTGTTGCTTTGTATGTCCCTCCCCCATAGTATAACCCCTACTTTCACTGTATTTGATATTGGTATAATTTGTGGAGGGGAAGGGAAAAAACAAATCGTTTAAATAGGGATACAGGTGGACCCATTGCAACAATGAGAAGTACAAGTCGTTATGTCTAAAACAAACTTTACAACTTTGGTGGGGGGGTAGTGGGGGAGGCGGGGAAGATTGGGTGGGGGGGTGGGAGGAGGATGGGAAGGGATGGGAAGGGGAAACAAAGGAGGAGGCTACAATGCTTGATAAGAAATGTACCCATTATCTTGCCCATGTAATTGTAACCCCTCTGTACAGTATTTTCACAATAAAAAAAGAGAGAGCTACCTAGTTTAGTCTAGTCAACTCACTGAATCACAATAAGCAGCAATATATTATTGTTCTGAACAATCTAGGATATGGGGATAGTGGTAGACAGCCATGCCTATCTGGAACAAGTCACAGATGAAGGACTGAACTTTGAAGCACCTAAACATTAAGAGATCAGGAAGAAAAGTAGGAACCAGTAGAAAGATAAAGTAGAACTAACCCATAAAGTAAGAGACAAAGCAAATCTGTGATGCCCAACTTAGTCCTATAACTTCATCCCTTGCCCTTCTCACATCCACATGGTTATTGAGTAGAGTGGACCCTTTCATATGGCTTGTTGGAAATACCTGATTCATTTCCACCTGGGTTGAGCTTACTGAGTGCAGTGATGGAGGAGGAGGTAGGAGGTAGGAGGAAGCAAAAGAAAAACCAATGCTTTTTTTCTCTCTCCCTGCCTTTGGAGTGGCTTCTGCAGTAGTAGCTGTGACTCTTTCCTAGTGATGAGGCAAGTGCTATGAATGGGCTCTGCTCCAACCTCTTTCTCCTTGGTCTCCCCAGCCCTAGGTTGTCTCCCACAGCCAATTTGGCTTTCCTTATCTTTTTGTCATTGGCATCACCAAGGCCTCATATTAACTCCCCTCTGGACAAATATTAAAAATGGTTTTTGTTCTCTTGATTAGATGTTGGTTTGATTAAAGTCCTCAAAGTCAACTGAAGATGTAGCAACGAAGAAGGGGTTAGTAACTAGGCCAAATGCTGCTGAGAGGTCAAGTGAGAGGAGAGTCTACGATTGAATAGAAGGCTTAACGAAAGGGACAGCATCACTGTGACGTGACAAGAACAGTTTCAGTTGTGCTGTGAGCATATGCAAGGTGGATGAGGCAACCACCACTTCGGGACATGAGAGAGCAACAGTCTCTCAAGAGATCAAGACAAGGAGGGTGGCGTGGCTGTGAGATTAGTGACTCCAGGAGAGGGGCAGGGACTAGGGTGCAAAGGGGGAACTCCACCAGGTAGAAAGAGCCAAGTATTAAAGCAGACGTCTTCCTACCAATGAATTACCTCTAGGGCTTAGGTGCAGGCCACAAATACACACGAAAATAAGGGATTAAGCCCATAAAAGAGAAATTTAGAAACTCTGATGGGATCACCAGAAAGTTCAGAATGCTCCACATCTTTGCTGGGAACAGTTACTTTCTGCTTTCCAAGCTTTATTTTGGGAATTTTACAAGCCACCTATTGTTGGCAAATTTATTGTAGGAAGTCAGTATCAACTGATTGAATATATTTGCTCAAAATAAACTTCAGAATACATTTCTGAGCAATGATTTCACTTGAGGGCATCCAACTATAAAAGAGTAAGTCTTTATTTTAGTGTTTAGGTTTCTTAAAAATCATCTTTACATACTTGTACAAAGGAGTTGCCATTCAACAAAACAGTTTATAAGTACAATAGATTAATCCAATATATATAAATACTACAAAATTAAGAATAATGAGAAAATGAGAGGATAGGGGAGGGATGAGTATGAATGCTGGAAAAGGTGACATTGATTGGATAAATAATTCTATGAAAGGAAATAGGCATAATGATGAATATTGAAACTACTTTTTTGTACGTGTGCATGTGTGTGTGTGTGTGTGTGTGTGTGCGTGCGTGCGCGTGCACGCGCGCCATTCCTGAGGCTTAAACTCAAGGCTTGGGTACTGTCCCTGAGCTTGTTTTTGCTCAAGACTAGCAGTTTGCAACTTAAGCCATGGCTCCACTTTTGTCTTTTTCTGTGATTATTTGGAGATAAGAATCTCACTAACTTTCTTGCAGAGGCTTGCTTTGAACTGCAATTCTCAGATCTCAGCCTCTTGCATAGCTAAGATTATAGGCATGAGCCTGCCAGTGCCCAGCTTAAAACTCCTTTTAAAGTTGTAGCACTTGAGTTGTTCAGGAATAAAAAGATTATGTGGATAAAATACTCATAAAAAGCTCTTTGATTTTACACACAAGATGCAATCAGTTTTTATATTGAAGGATGCAGAATTGAGGTAATGGTCATAGTTACTACTATACACTAAAATTTGTCATGTGAGGACAGAAAGACCCTAGGTAATCTTTCTTTTGTGACTTATTCCTTGAACACATACACTTTTTAAGAAAAAGTGTATGTATATTCCTCTGTATGTAATACCAGTTCTTTAAAAGAGAAGAAATTTCAGGTGATTAGAGACAGACTATATCCTGTTGGAGAAATTCAATACCAAATATGAAGCTCAATACAGACAGTGTTTTTTTTTTTACTGTCAATATAGTGTTAATCTGCATTCAAATTTCTCTCATTGCCTGTAACTAGCAGAATATTTACAATTGTGTTGAAGTCATTTTGCTTGTGATCTTTTGTGTCACATTATTGAGTTGTTCATTCACTTGTCATATCACAATGCTGTAAACAAGAAAAGTGCCTACACACAAATTTTGGAGATACTAATTATATAAAATAAGCCTCTTGTTGAATGTACATGGTCTGAAAAATCTTCACTGAGAAAGAATGAAAAAATATGTTATATCAAAAGTACCTTTAACGTAATACTTGTGTAGAATCTCAGGTAGAATTATACATTTCAAATATTTTAGAAATCTTGTCTCAGATTTAGTGGATCTGTCCATAAATCTCCCCATCTAAAGTCAAAGTCTTTTAAAACCTTTTTAAGTGTGTGCTAACAAATGAAAAAGGAATCTCAGATATTAAGTTAAGCTTAGAAGAATGTCAATGCAAACCAGTACAGTAACTCCAACAAACTTTAACAACAAAGAAATATCTGGGATTCCATGGGAAATGAGGAAAATCCAACAGTTTGTTTTGCTTCTTTTTAAGGTTAACCAAAGGCATCAACCCATATTATCCATTTGGCTTTGATTATAACGAAAAAAATTCCAAATATCTCAGAGTAGACAAAAGGTCCACATCTAATCTCTAGTTCTTCTAACATTCCTAAAAATTTTTTAAAGATGAATAAACATCAGATATATTGTTTTGCTAACTCAACAGATTTCTAATCAGGAATATGTACATATAGAGAGAGAAAATATATATTCTTTCTCCAATATTTAATATTCTTCCCTCCCCACAGGTCAGGTACTAAATTATATAATAATAAAAATTTCCCTCAAATTAATAGATAGTCTACTATTTTCAACTTTTATTGGTGCTTTGGTTCAGAACAGAGAATTGTAGAGGTCAGTTTGAAAGCTGTGTAGTTTGAAAGAAAGAACTAAGAGATCATAGTTTCAAATTCAAGTCCTGCTTTTACCACGTACTAGTTTAGTGACCATACAAACTACTCAACCTCTCTGAGACTCTGCAACTTCATTTATGAGTAAAGAATATCAGTTTGTTACCAAGGACTCTTGTGTGATCATAGAATTATTTTGTATGTGTGCTCATCGTGGGAGTTGAATTTAGGGCCTGAGTAAAGTCCCTGAGCTTTATTGCTCAAGGCTAGTGCTCTAATCCTTGAGCCATAGCTCTACTTCTAGTTGTCTAGGTGCTTAATTGGAGAGAAGAAGGTCACAGACTCTGGCATTCTACTAATCACTGTCTGGCTTTGAACAGAGATCCCCAGATCTCAGCCTTCTGAGCAGCTTGGATCATAGGCATATGCCACTAGGACCAGACTATGGCCATAGAATCTGATAATACCTTGAATGAAGCATGGTCCATTGTGTGTATGTAATAAAGTGATAGCTGTAATAATAATCAATAAACTTCTTGTCCGGCTCTCGGAAATTCTTTATGGATGACTATACCTCTCTTTCAGATAATATGGAAGGACTCATAGTTAATCTCTCTAGCTCATTCAAGTGAACATCTGGTCTCATTTTTATTCCAAACAGTATCAGTGGGAATGACTCAGTCAGCCCATGACTAAATAAGGCAAATTTTCTCTAATTTTACTGTGTTGCTGACCAAAATGTTTTCTTTTCCCCTTTGCTTAAGGCAGAGATAATGCTAAACCAGTGTGGTAATTCATTTTGTTTCACAACAAGGAATATTTAAGGTAAATACACAGATTCCAACTAAAATAGGTAGATACAATTTTTTTTTCAGGAACAGAAACAAGACCATTCATGTACTCTAAGAATTCAGTCACCAAATTCTGGTTCTTTTGTTTAAAATTCCTCTCTAATTGCAAGAAAAATGGATCCAATGTAACTGATCTACATGTGGTAATAGTCGCTGGAGTTGCACACTGTAAAATGTAAACCTGGATGCCCCAGATATTCTTAAAGTGGCAGAGTTTCTTTTGCTCCAAAAAAATTATAGAGATTAGAAAACGTTGAAGTTATCTCTAATTCTACCGTGTATGTGTGTGTGTGTGTGTGTGTGTGTGTGTGTGTGTGTGTGGTGTTAACAGTACTAGAGTTTAAACTTAGGGTTTTGCACTCTGTTGGCCTGATTGCTCAGCTATAGCTCTACAAATTGAGCCATGCTTCCAGTCCAACCTTTTGCTGGTTATTTTGGGAGAAGAAGTCTAACTGACTTTTCTTCCGCAGAGTGGATTTAAACCATGATTATCCAGATCCTGGTCTCCTGAGAAGCTAAGTTTACACATGAGAGTTACAAACTGACATCAACTACCATTTATTTTAGAAAATGTACTTTAAGAGTAAAGTAGAAAACTGACCAAGAAATGTTTTTTGTTATTTCTCAGGCAATGTGTTTCAAATGCTTGCAATTACAAAATAGGCATTGGCTCAATGACTTCCTGAGATGTATGTGCCTTTCTCCTTCTGTTGTCCACTTGCAATCAGAAAAGTGAAAACAGAGTTCTGTTCCAGCTTAGTCATCTGGATATCATATGTAAAGTATCTGACATTACAAAAAGTAAAACAAGTTTGTGTGGGAAAAGAAAAAAAATCCATGAAATCACTATGTGATCAAAATTTCATTTTACCTAGAATGATTTTACATATTAAGATTTAGGATGGGCTAGGTGCTGGTGGCTCATGCATGTAATCCTTAGCTACTCAGGAGGCTAACATCTGAGGATCTTGGTTCCAAGCCAGACACGGCAGGCAAGTTAGACTCTTATCTCTAATTAACCACTAGAAAACCATCAGTGGCACTGGAGCTCAAGAGCTCTAGCCTTGAGCAAAAGAGCTCAGTATAGCATCCAGGCTTAGAGTCCAAACCCCAAGACAGACAAAAAGGAAGAAAAAGAAAGATTTTAGATAGGAAGTTCTAAAAGGTCAGTCCTGTCCATTTACTCCTTGTAAGCTCTATGATATAGTCTGTATCATACCACTCTAACAGATAATAAAACTGAGACCTAAGCCCAGTGCTGGTGGCTCATGCCTAGCTACTCAGGATGCTGAGATCTGAGGAATATGGTTCAAAGTGAACCAGAGAAGGAAAGTCTGTGGGACTCACCTCTAATTAACCACAAAATGTCAGAACAGAGCTGTGGCTCACATGGTAGAGAACTATCCTTGAACACAAAAGTTCCAGAACAGTACCCAGTCCCTGAGTTCATTCCCCAGCACTGGCACCAGAACAAAGCAAAACAAAAAGTACCCTGAGGCTTAGAGAATTGAAAACAGTTGCTGTAAATTGCATACGTGGTGGCTAATGTCTACAATCTTAGCTACTCAAGAGGCTGAGATCTGGAGGATCTGGAGGATTAAAAGCCAACATAGGCAGAAAAATACATGACTACTATCTTCAAATTAACCAGAAAAGGCCGAAGTGGAGACATAGCTCAAGTGGTAGAGCACCAGCTGTTAGTAAACCAGTCAAGTGACACTCAGACATTTACCTAACCTCACATAGTTGGTATAATAGTATACTTTGCTACAACAAAAGTTGTATCATTTGATGGTACATATTTTAGTCCCCTTTTTTCTTTCATTAAAACAGGAGACCCATGTTCAGAAGACAAGAAGTATTTTGATTGAAGAAAGATTAGGTAGTCCCAGATTACTCTCTTTATCACCATTACCATTACACCAAACTTTGGTGTACACCAAGAATCACAATTCGAAAATCAGTGCTTTAGAAGATGCTTATGCTTTTCTTCCTCAATCATTATATGTAATTATTGGATGTTTCCAAAGTAACAACATTGTATCTCCGCAAGCACAAATGTGTATGGCTATGAAAATATTAAAAGGGACCATCATAATAACATGCTAAGATTGTGAAAATATGAAGCTGAAAAAAAGAAACTCAAAATTGCATGCATTACAAGAGAAAACCCAAAATCTATATGTATACACAAATTGGAGTGGCAATGCTAGAATGGTAGAATTATGGGTGACATTTTTCCTTTATAATTTTTTTGTTCCCAGAGCTGAGGACTGAACTCAGGGCCTTGTACTTGCCATGCAAATACTCTTCCACTGAGCTGAATCCCCAACCCCTCCCTATAAATTCTTACTTTGTTCTATCATCTAAATTAAAAGTAAATCCATTAAAACACCAAAACCAAGAAATGTTTCAGAGAAAGAACTTATTCCTTGGTGCTGAGACATAATTACTGAGCCTGGTTTTTACTGGTTATTTTTGAGACACTGTCTCAGAAATACCAGTCCATACCTGAGCTGCTGTCGACATACTGTAAGTTTCCCATTATTGCTGGCATCACAGGTGTACCTCACCTTATTTAGTTTCCCTGTCTTGGAGATGGAGTCTTGCAGACATTTCTGGCCAGACTGGCCTACCAATATGCCCACCCCCCCCACCCCCAATCTCAGCCTTTTACATAATTTGGGATGAAAGGCACATGCCACTCTACCCAGCTATGAGTTAGGAAGGGGTCTCTCAAATTTTCCTCCTGGGGCTGTCCTTGAACCACAATCCTCCTATTCTAAACTTCCTGAGGAACTAGGACTATAGCCATAAGTCATCCATGGCCAACAGGACATATTCTTTAATTTAAAGAAAGACTAGTGGTAAGCAAACTATTATGGCAGTATTCTACTTTACATTGTATTTTGGGGTATCTATCTCATAACCATCTACTAAGATAACAGTGTTTTATGGTATTGTGCTTGATAGTTAAGAACTATACTAAAAGCAAATTATGCTTTTTTCTTTAAATATCATTTCATTATTGAAAAGAATTATTAAAGGGCACCAGTGACTCAAGCTGGTAATCCTAGCTACTCATGAATCTAAGATCTGAAGATTGTAGTTCAAAGCCAACCTGGGCAGGAAAAGCTCATGAGACTCTTATCTCCAATTAATCACAAAAAGTTGGAGGTAGAGCTGTTGTTCAAGTGGTAGAGTGCTAGCCTTGGGCAAACAGGAGCTCAGGCATAGCACCCAGGCCCTGAGTTTCAGCCTCAGTATAGACACACACACACACACACACACACACACACACACACACACACACACACACACACAGAGGCATACACACACATACACACATGCACACACAGAGAATTATTTATACTTTGTCGTGAAACAGGGTCATGAGTTTAAAAGGAAAATAAAGATATAGTATTTCAATATTATATTACATATATAGCATTATCACTAGTATATATATATGTGTGTTTCCGTGTGTGTGAGAGAGGGGGGGGGAGAGAAAAAGAGAGAGGGAGATGAGGAGGAAGAGGGAGAGAACTCCAGGGTCTCACACTTGGAAGATAAGCACCAAGTATGCTACTACTTAAGCTATGCTCCAGCCCTTTTGTTTTTATTTGCTTTTGAGATAGGTGCTCAATAACTATGCCAAGGCTGGCCTCAAATTCATGATCTTCAGCTCTGTCTCCAAAGTAGATTAGATTATAGGTATGTGCCACCATGCTAGGGTTTTTATTATATATGTATATATATGCCTCTCTCTAAATATAACAGAATATTAAGATTGATTGTATTAGTCAGAAGACAGTTGTATAATTAGTTCTTCCTTTTATTTTTAACTACTTGGCATAAATATGAGTTTTTCACAATAAAAGCTATGAACTTCACAAAAAGTCAGGAATCCAAAGTAAAAGCAAGAAATGACAGCATTTTATTTGAGGATCCAGGAATAAAGGAAGCTATTCAGAGTTGCTTTTCAAATCTCTTCTTTCTAGGAGACAAGAGAAGATAGAAAGTGGGAGAAAGGTCATCCAGTCTAAATGAACCCCTAAATTCCTCAAAGCCACATGAGTAGTTGATGCTTTCGTTTCTAGTATTTTGGACAATAGCTTAGTTTCAAAATGGTTATGTACCCTGTGACATTTTAAAATTATAGCTGGTTACCTCCTCAAAAAGCCATTTGTTTTTGTGTTTACATGTAGTTCAACTCCATAGATTTAAAAATTATTTTCTAAAAAAACTATTGTATCTGTTTAATTTCCCATATGATAATAATAGCAATGGTACTGTTTGTAAACTCACAAACCGGGCTTTTAGTCAGAACAACCTGAAAGCTTTTGAAAAAAAAATAAATTCTTGGGTGATTATGACTTAGTATGCTTAAAGAAAGATCAAAGATCGGTAACTGAGCAAAAAGTAAAAACAAAACAAAAAAACTAAATAAATAACAAAATGAAAACAACAAAACAAGAAGCATCATCCTAGGATGACTTCTAGTTTTCCTGAATTCAGCACTGAAAATCTTGCATCCCAGAAAAATCTCTGCTCTGAGAAACTATTTATCCTAAATCATCTAGACTCCTAAGCAAGATGGACAGTTAGATCACGTTTAGTCATGCTACACACTTAGAGAAATAAAAGTTGGAAAGAACACAATGAACACCAGTGCAATGCGCAGGATAGCACTTAGTAGAGTATTGAAACTATCAAAACAGTCACATTTGCACAAGAAAAAATCACTTTGAAAGGTTTTCTCTTGAAAGTTTTACTTCTTGAAAGTTTCTCTCTTCCAGTGATCATTTTATTCCAAAAAAAAATAATTGGATGGTATTTCCTCACTTTTGCAACTCCATTTAAGACAAAACCAAAAGAAAAACAACTTTGTCCCAAGTACAGGTCCAGTTCCAAGTCATTATGGATAAATGTCCCATTTCTCTCTTCTCTAATTTTTAACAGTAAGTTAGTAAACCAACACATTAACATGAGGACTTTTTTCCCCAAAAAATTTGAACTAGAAGTGATTGAGCTATTTGTTCTACCTGTTGAATTCAGTAGAGTAGATTATGAGATTGAATCTTCCTCTTCCTCTTCTTCCTCCTCCTCCTCCTCTTCCTCTTCCCCCCTCCTCTTCCTCCTCATTTCCTCCTAATCTCTCCTTCTTTTTCTTCTTTTCAGAATTAAGCATTGAACCTAGCATGCTTGGCAAGTGCTCTACCACTTGAGCCACACCTCTAGTCCTTCTATTACCCCTTTCCATCCTTTGTTCAATAAAATACAGTTTGTGATATGGATTAGGAATACTTGAGCAATGGGCAGGGTTTATTCATCATTGTTTGAGCTATCGATCATGTTGAGAGGAGCACATACTGAATTATGAGGAATTGCACAACTCCAAGCAAAGTTCTTATAAACATAGTAAAGAATAATATTTCCCTCTTCTGTATCCAATCATCGTGTGAGGGTAAACATTTACCAAGCAGATTTTTTTTCAATTCTAGTCCCAAATAAGGTTATATTATTTCTTCAGTGAAAATAAAATGTTGTTATTTTTACCTTTCTCAACTCTGCTAGGGAGAAAGAAGTTATAAGCACTAAAAGAATTTCATAACAGAAGCCTTTGCTATTCATTCCCAGTACAAAATCTTGAGTAAAGTTGGCTTATAACTTGTTCATAATGCAGGCTGTTTTCAAGTGCTTTATTTACTTTAACTTCAGGCCTCCTAACCAGGATTAGAGAACAAGCAATCTTTTGCTAAATCATCCTGTCATCCAAGCCAGGGAAGAGGAAAATCTAGGAATCACAAGGCCTTGAAGAAAATGAGATGCTTAGTGTGTGGTTGGCTGGCAGCACTGTGTAGTGGCTTTCTCACTGGCTCTGGAGGCAGACTATTGATTCAAGTCCAGGATTGTTTTTTGTAAAATCCCTACTACCTCTGTGACTACAGACAAGCCAGTTGAACTTGAAGATTTTTTAGTTCCCATCTGTAATAAGAAGTAATACAATCACCCGAGAGAGCTTATGTGTGGCTTATGTGATGTAAGCAGAACACAGTATGGTGTGAGAAATGTGGTGTGGGCAAATTGTGTTCAGCCAGCACTGGGTACTGATGTAATTCTCTCCTCTCCCTTCCCTATGGGACAATTTTATAAGACCTACAAACCCCACCCATGTGAGATTCCAAACTTAATACAGATGCTTTTTCACTTGAAGTCTTCCTCCAAATTTGCTGCCTATTGAATTTTACTACTAATAACTTACTAGATTCCACCAGGCTTCCAGTTCCTTCTCTTCAGAGAAATTTTGATTATTCTTTTAAACAAACTCAGGCTGGTCATATGCCTTCTTGAACTATCTCCTCTTTGTTGTTGCTGTTTGGGTTTTATTTTTTTATAACAACTGCCATGTAATTGGCACATAATGAATGAGAGTTATTTTTATTACCGCCATTATTTTTAAAATTTATTGTCATAAATCAAACAAATGGGAGAAGGAAATGATTTTTTTAAGTAATAATATTTGAGCTAAGCACCAGCACTTGGGAGGTTACAATTAGAGGATTATAGTTTAAGGCCAGCCAAGACCCCTTCTCAACCTATAGCAGGACACAGTGGCATGAGCTTGTCATTTCAAGCTATATGGAAAGCTGAAATCAGAGGATTTCAGCTCAAGGCCAGCCTGAGCAGACAATAATCTACAAGAGTCCACTCCACAGAGAGAAGCTACATGCAGTGACACATATCTGTGATCCCAGCAATGACAGGAAGCCTAAACTAGGCAGATCACAGATTAGGCACACACACCCAAATTAGACATAAGGCCCTGTCCCAAACAAAACAATGGAAAAATAAGGCCCATTTATTACTGCAACTGATTTTTCCTTTTGTTGCTACAATTCCATCAATTCAAATCTCTCCTCCTGAACCCACCACCCAAGAAGAAAAAGGGAAACTATCCAATTGTATTCCTTGGACTTCAAAATGAAGAACTCCAACAACCCCCTGAACTTGACCCAGTTCCCAAGGATAAAGATGCAAATGTCAGAGGCCAAAGCCAGCAGGAATTACATTATTACATTGCTTTCCATTTAAATTATAATCTAGGTCTTTTGCCTTAGTATGGTCCCTGTACTCAAAGGATACAGTAAAGATACATTAGGTATGCACATCTTTATCATACGCGAAGCCACATAAGGGTATTTCAAAGACAGAGAATGGGGCTTGAACCCTTTTATTTCCAACTGTGAAAAAGAAAATGAACAAAATGAATTTCACTCAAGATATTATACTAGAGAAAATATTGATTCATATGGAATATATTCAAGGAAAGGGATGGACCAGTGTTTCATGGAGCAAGTAGATAAGGGAATAATAAGGCAGAGTGGAGAGGAATTTGAAAAGGAAACAAAGAAGAAGGATATGTCTTTGTGGTTACTTCTTTCCTGACAATGTAAAGCTTGGGAAATTTCTTTTGAGGGTCAGAAGTTTTATATAGATTTGCTCTTCCCTCCCTCCCTCGCATTTCCTTCCTTCCTTCACTCCTTCCTTCCTTCCTTCCTTCCTTCCATCCTTCCTGCCTTCCTTCTTTCCTTCCTTCTTTCCTCTTTGCATGCCTTTGCTCATTTGCTATCTCTTCATAAGCTAGAACCAGGGCTCTGGTCTTGAAATAGAGGACCCTGAAATCAAGATCCTTATAAAAAGAAACAGAATTTGGAAAGTGCCTGGGTACCGAGCACCTAAACTTACGATAGACTCTTTCCTTTTAGTGCTTCCATTGTGAGTCATCTCCTTTCTCTTGGTCTCTTCAGTTTGCATCAACATTTCCTTCTGTCTACATAGCACGTCTATATTTCCTATTACATCCAGCCATCCTGGATGTTTCTTTTTCTCCAAATTCCAAATAGACTGCTTGATGATGAGCTCAAGGTCCTTTGTCATGACCTATCCCATTCTCTGAAAGAAATAGTTTACTTTTTAGTAATTTTGTGTGAAATAATGTCTAAAAACCAACTCTAAGTCATCCCCTTCTTCTAACGAGATTGACTACTGTCAAAGCCCTAGGAAGAAATTCTACTGGGTCCCCAGAGCTTAAGGGATCTTCTCTTCTTTATTATACATTTTAACATTTTGGTTTATTGAAATTATAAACATGTGTCTGTTCTGGTCATTTGTAAGTTATTTGTAATTCATATGTCTATCTCCCTATGTGCCTTTAATGCTCATTATGTATAGCTCTCCCTGAGTGTAGGAGCAAGGAAGAATTGTAAACCTTGTAGGAGAACACCTGCATTTCCATGGTAAGGCTATGCCATGTCTATAACACATCCTTCCAGTGTTATCTTATGTTGAGACTGTGGAAACTACAATTTTGTAATCTGTAGATAAATGCCAGCAATGGCAAGCAATTCTTGTTTAAAGAAGTGCAGGTTCAGTTCTGGAGAGATTCAAATGGTTTTCATTCTCCCTGCCTAGGGAAGTGAAGTCCAATTTTGCATCCAGTTACATGTTCATTTCCATATTCTTGACTGATAATTATGTGTTTTTAAACTGCTTTTTAGCACATTTCTATTTCCTACTGACTGAGGAAAATAAAATATTTAACTCATTTGTATTTTTGTATCTGTGGCCATAAACTTTCTCACTATAACAACTATGTGGCAATAATCAACTTAGAAAGAGAATAAGATTGTTTAGCCTCATAGTTTTAGAAGTTCTAGCCCGGGATTAGTTGCTCCTGTTGTTTTGTGGCTTGTGGCAAGGCAGAATACCACAAAAGTAGCATGAGCTAGAGAACAGCCATTTATTTTATAGCTGACAATGAAGAAGAGAGAGTGATTAGAGTTGCGCCTATCCTCTTTGAAGATATAACTCCAATGACCTAAAGAACTCTCGCTAGGATCCACCTCTGAAAAGTTGCACCATCTCCCAGAGGAATGGAGGAAGTGTGAGCAGTCATTATATTCAATGTGCATTATGTAAAAATATCAACTATATGACCTGACAGTAGGGACGGGAGGAGGAAAATGGGGGAGGACAAAGAAGGAGTGACATTGCCCAAGAAGCATTGTACTCATAACCTGACTTGTGGAATTGTAACACTTTTATACAGCTACTTATTAGAACAGTAAACAAGGTTTAATTTAGGACATTAAAAAATAGTTCCACCAAGTCTCACCACTGGGCCAAACATTCTCTGCAAACATTCGACCTTTTGAGGACAATTATGATCTGAGCTGTAGTTGAGAGTCATGGTTACTTTTGATATTATACCTTAATAAGTTTGAACTGCTTTAACATTGCTCAGGTCACCAAGGTGTGCACCAAGGAAAAGCTTTGTAAGACTGAGTAGTAGCATACAGGATCTGAGTTCTACTCCCTGAGCTCAAGACAGACCACTCTCTTCCCCTAACTCTGTGGTTTTGAGAACTACACGTATATGTTTTGGCCACAGAGTAGACAATAATATTTACTTTATAAGTACTATTGTTGAAAGGAGTATATAAGTTCATCAAATTATGTGTGACAGAGTAGATGGTCACAATAAATATTAGCTAGAGTAGATAATAATATTTGGAAGTACTATTGTTGAAGGGAATATGTAAGTCCATCAAACTATGTGTGACAGAGAGGGTGGTCACAATACATATTATCTGTTGGCATAATAACTAAGTAAGGAGACATGCTAAAGCCCACAAACTTCTTAGCAGGTTAAAGACACAAAGAAAAATGACTAATTTCATGTTTTAATTATTTTTAGAATTGATAGACTAGTACAATAAAGTCTGAGACATTCTTCTGTATTTTTGTTCCACTTAGAAAAAAAATCAAATATCCCTGGGATTTGCAAATCAAGCCCCTTAACTGACAGATTAAAAAAATCCTTCATGTTATTATTCTCTCACATTTAGGGCTACTGTCCCTAGCTCCACCTCATTTTCTGTTTGTTTATGTGGTGCTGAGGAATCAAACCCAGGGCCTCAGGCATGCAAGGCAAGCGCTCTACCACTGAGCCACCTTCCCAGACCCTTCACTTCATTTTCATTCCTCAAGATTTCTTACAAATTCTCCCCAGACCTGACTCAAAATATAAAAGGGGCTGTGGTACAATTTTTGAGGTTATTATTCCTGTCTACACAGAAATTTTTTCAAGGTATCAATTTAGAATCCTTTTCTAGCCCATTACTGATATGATGTTTTCTGAAATATTCTGGGATCTTATACAATCTCATATTTGACATCTACATTTTTGACCAGATAATGGCAAATCTACTTCCTAATATTTTTTATTAAATAGTTGATGATAAAGAGAAAAAGAGAACAAAGGAACCATAATAGATAGCTGAATGGAGAAGTATTAGGTTGATCTGAGAAGCGAGTGTGGGAAAACAGTATTTTCTACATGCACACGGCCGCTTGTGATCTGTAATCAGTGGACAGATGTTGTATCTTAGAGAAACCATTTATTATTTTTTTCCTTACTGCCAAATTTCTTCATTATGAACTTATAAACCCTTAGCGATCAAAATAGGTTAAGTATCAAATGATATTAATACCATGTAATATACATACCATATAATATGTAATATAATGCTGTATGTTATATAGTACACACATAGATATATATGAGAATATATATATATATGTATATACATCTATACATACTACATATATTTCTATATCTTCTCCTAAGGGCCTTTTCTTAGCTATGTAAAAGAATTTAGGATTATGCCAAACATAAGACTCACATTTTAGAGGATTTCATAAGGAGAGTAGTTTCAATCTCTCTTGTAGTGAGTGGGTAAGCAGGGCGGCCAAATAAAGAAGTACCTTGATTCATTCTTTGTTCATCTCCTCCAAGGCCAGAGCTTGAATAAGTGAGTGTATGATCATTGTGATTACCCAGGATAACAAAGAGACCACTTTTCAAAATGCTTGTCTCTCCAGTGACATGAAAAATAAAGAGAAATTGGTTCATCTTTCCTTTGGGGAAGTAAGCCTCCAAGGTCAACTTGATAAGTGCTGTAAACCAAGTGCATTAGAGTGTTGGATAATGTTCTGAATAGTTTGCATTTGGTGGGATTTGTTCCCCAGGACACCAAAAAGTCACCACAATAAGACTGTCAATGACTGGTCACAAAGGCCAGAGGGGTGGGGGGTGGGGGGGAAGCCTTCATTCCCCTCCCCCAACACAGCATAAATGGTTGAATTCATTCTCCCTGCTTTTAACCTGCTTCTGAAAATGTCCTGAGTTGAAAAGGCAGCAGAAGAAAAAAAAGAAAAAAACAAAACCTATTCATAGCCCAGAGTTGGTTCCTCAATAAACAGTACATCTAAACTTCACATTTTTAAACCATTTGTTTGGTAAAGAAATTTGTTTTGGCCAAAAAAATTCATATTTAGGAATTGTTTAACTGTGAAAAAGAAAACTCAATCTGATCTTTTAGGGTTGTTCCCTAGGCACCATTAGCATTAGTGGGTTTTTTTTTTCAAATGATTCTAATTTCAAGTGATAAACATCAGCTAGGGTCAGCAAGATTTTGATTTGTAATACCATTTTAACTTGCTTAAGAATGACATGGTCTTTTTATAAATCACTTCAAACTCAGAAACACTGTTTCCTTACCATAGGCAACAAACATCATCGTAGGTTTCAACAAATATGATAAGAAAAAGGACATCTTCTAGAAATTATGTTAATCCCTCTCCACCTTATAATAAGCAGTAACCCCCATAAAGACTTACAAAAGTGGCAAATGGTTCATTACCATATTCAAATGTAATGAATTTAAAGTGACTCCATTTTTTTAGATGATTAATTCTGACCAAGCATCTCTCCTTCTTTGCTGAGTGAATACTATAATTAATGTACTGTTAGTCTGTGATTCATATTCTGGTCACACTCAGCTCAATGGCTTGAACCAACACAAGTTCAAGCCATCATCGCTGTCTGTCTATTCATCCAGGGATTATTCTTTACAAGCAGACCCTGCCACAGAAGATGAATTCACGCCCAGCTGAGACAATTGTCCTCATGGCAGGCACTTCTGGGAATGTTTCCCATCCTCTGCCACACGGCTAGTGTCTCCTTTTATAATGAAACAAGCAACTCGCTTTGCGTGCTTTCTCTGTGCCAGTCAATTTGAGTGGGTTTTTTTTTTCACAGAATGTATTTAACTCTCACGACAGCTCTGTAAATGAGGTATTATCTCCATTTTTACAGATGAAGAAACAGAACAGATAAAACCTTGCTTTGGGACACAGAGCTAACGGATTTCAATCCAAATCTGTCTGGCTCTTAACCACTAAGCAGATTCCTGCTCGACCTACATAACAAATTATGTCCTACCAAGATTCCGCCCTTTGTTCTAGCTCAAATCAGAAAGCAAATACCTCAGAAAAAGCTAATACTTATCATCTATCTTTTTCCTCTGTTCTGTTTGTTTACATTGACTTGACTTGAGTATCAAGTCAATATAACTTGTTTAAGTCTTACTACCTGTCTTAGAGAAACACTCTGTTTTTGAAACCAAATGGTGTGTTAGCATTTACAGTATCGTTGTAAAATAAAAGTTTGATTTTCCCATTAAGGAGTACAGAAGCTACTTGTTCCATTTACTGCCGAAAGTGACTGAGTAAAGTATCATTATCTTCATTGAAAACTGAGATGTCTTGAGAGCATAGAGCTTTAGAAAATACATTAAATTAAGGTTTTTCAACATATATTTAATTAAGACATTTAACTTGAGATGTCTGTGCTCCTCTTTAATTCCAATTGATTATTAGGAACCAATTTCTTTAGTATATTGAAAAAGATGAGCAGAGGAAAACATGTGCTAGATGACCTCAAATGTTTATCCAGGATACTACAGTTGACAAATCCAGTCTGTCCACCCTGCCTATAACCTGAGCTTGCTATTTAATGCCAGACTCAGGAACACACAGGACAAATTGACAATCACCCCTCATGGACTAGCAGGGTCTCCACCACTCTTAGTTATTATTTTTACTAAAATCATTTGTAATGTTGACATACTATAAATCAGAATACCTTTAAATGTCCCAGTCAGCTGACATTCATTGAACGCCTGCCATTCATATTATATATATGATAAATTATATTTATACATTTATATTATTGGTGGGAGCTCAAATTTACTGAGAAATTACCAGGCACTAGGTACTTCATACATAACTTCTTCAAACCACCTCTTCTGCACTCTTTCTTGAGGAAAAGTACTGGGGTTTGATCTCAGGGGCATCCCACTATCTAGGCAAGCACTCTACCACTTGAGCTATGCCTGCAGCCCTTTTCATTTTTGTTTATTTTTTCAGATACTGTCTCATGATTTTTGTGGGGGCTAAACTTTTAAACCACAATCTGCCTATCTTTGAAATTCTGTAGTTGGGATTACAAGTATCTGCCACCAACCCAGGAACCTAGACTTTAAACACACACACACACACACACACACACACACACACACATACTTTTAAATTAATTAATTTAATTGTACAATGCTGGGAATTGAACAGGAGTTTAGTCATGGCTTAGTGCTGTCTCACTTGAGCTATATTTGCAGGTCTACATTTCTACGTTTAAGCTAATGAAATATTTTACTTGTTCAAATTTGTAAATGTGTACTTAAGAAAATGTCTACTACCTTCATTCTTCAAATCCTTAGTCCTTTTTCCTCTTCTCATGGGAAATTATTGGTTTGTTAAGAGCTAGCCAAAGTATCTCTTGATGCTACTCTTTTGCATACAGTCTTTTCTTCTCCAGAGTGGGCATCTGAAACTACTCTCCTCCTTATTCTTTTCTCTCCTTATTCTTTCTGCCAATTATGGTACTCTATGTCTCATGTCTGGCCGATCCTTTGGTGGCATTTAACACACTGCTATTATTTCACCTGCAGTTTAGTGATCTCTGCCATGATATTGGTTACTTTTATACTACAATGACTCATGTGCCACATATATGCATAGCAAAGTGCCCACATAGGAAATATTCTTAGGAAATCTGTTTGTTTTTTATAATGTAATTCATTTCAACTTCTGCAGTTCACACTGAACCAATTTAGCTGTGTTTTTAAATCCCAATCTACACAAAGGACCAAGCTGTCCAGTAGAAAATGGCAGGAACATACCAAACTGTTTTACTTAATTAGTATCTAATCTATCTCTGTATTTATTTTGGGTGGTACTGGGGATGAGACTCATAGCTTCTCACTTCCTAGGCAGGTGCTATACCACTTGAGCCACACCACCAGCCTCATTGTTGCTGTGGATGTTTTGGAGGTAATGTCTTGTTTTATGCCAGAACTGGCTTGGGCAATAACTGACCTGCTTTTGCTCCTTTTGCAGGTACACTCCATCACATTTGGTGATTGGTTGAAATGGAGTCTCTTTACCTTTAAATCTTGGGAATGGCTTAGAATCACAATGATAGAAGTACAGGCTTGAGATGCCAGGGATGTGGTTCTTTTGGTTTGGGGGTTTTTTGTTGTTTTTTGGGGGGGGGTTGCTTTTCTTTTATTAGCTTTTCTTGGACTGCTCCCAGTCTTTCCCTTTCAACAAATCTAGAAATATTATGTATCAGTTTGTCTCAGATTTAGAAACAAAAACAGAGACCAATTGAATTAATTCTTTACTAACCTAAATTGTATGTCCTTCTTAACATACAGAACACAACCTCAGCTCTTTGAGATTAATGTCAAATTTTAAAACATTTTTTGGTCTGTCATGGGCCTTGAACTCTGGGCCTGGGCACTGTCCCTCAGCTCTTCAGCTCAAGGCAGGTGCCCTACCACTTGAGCCACAGCACTACATCTGGTTTTCTGGTGGTTTATTGGAGGTAAGAGTCTCACAGTCTTTCCCTCCTGGACTGGCTTTGAACCACGATCCTCAGATCTCAGCCTCCTGAGTAGCTAGGATTACAGATGTGAGATACTGGTGCCTGGTGTAAAAACAAACAAACAAAACAAAACAAAAAAAATTTTTAAATTAAAAAACAATGAAGCCAAGGCAGGATCCTATATCAGAAGAACTGCATGCAGGATCATCTTCCTGACTGTGAAACTATAAGCTTTTGACTTCTCCCAAAGGGATCAAAATATACTCTTCAAAGAAAATTCTGAAACTTAAGCCAGGTAAAGCATTTGAATTAGGAAAAGTCCAAAATTATTGATTTGTAATCCATCTGAGGCTATTACAGCTATCATTTTGTATTTTATTTGTGGGCTCAGCGTACATTAATAATACAAGAAGATTTCATTGAGATAATTCCATATATGAGTATAGTGTTTATAAGCAACTTCACCTCTTTTATATTTCCATTCTTCCCTCTTCCTCTAGTTTTCAGTGTTCCATGCTGCTATTCATCTATACATCTTCATCTATCTAGGGAGTTGGTGGTTGTACTTTGATCTTTTTTAACCTTAAGTATACTTTGCTTCCCTCCTCTACCTTCTGCTGATACATCCCAAAAGTCTCCATTTTATATTCATATATCATGGTCGTCATCTTGTTTTAGCTCTAGGTGCCACAGAGGAGTGAGGATAAGCAATATTTTGCTTTTTGATCTTGGCTTATCTTGCTTAGCATACTAATCTCCACTTCCATTCATTTTCTTGCAAATAATGTAAGTTCATTTTTCTTTATGACTAAGTAAATGACCCATATTAGTGTATGTATGTGTATGTGTGCATACTGTATTTTCTTAATTGATTTACCAGTTATTGGCACTTTGGCTGATTCCATAGGTTAGCTATTGTGAGTCTTTAGAGCTAGAGTAAATATAGGTATGGGAATGCACATTCTTGTGTGCACAGACTGCCAGAGGTAATATTGTAAAAACAGAGACCCAAACACAGTCTACAGTGCAATGCCCATCAAAATCCCAGTGTCATTCTTTGCACACCTGGAAGATCCTAAAATGCATATGCAAATAGAAAAGATGCTGAATACAAAAAATTAGCTGAGCAAAAAGGAGGAAGTATCACAATATCTGACTTCAAATTATCTACAGAGCCACAGTAACAAAACCAGCATGGTACTGGCTCAAAAGCAGACACGAAGGTCAATGAAACAGAAGAGCAGGAATGCAAATTGATACTTAGGGCCATCTGATTGTTGACAAAGGTACCAAAAACATACCCCACGAGGAGACATAGCCATGTCAACAAACAACACTGAGAAAACTAGTTATTTGCATTCAGAAGACTGAAAGTAGATACCTATAGCTTACCCTTGACAAAAATCAAGTCCAAATTGATTAAAGATCCTAAGATCTTCTGATCTTTAAAACCAGAAAGTGCTATAGGAATAAATAAGGGAAACTCTGGAAGAGACAGATATGGGTAATTGTTTTCCAAAACAAATTGCAATGATCCAGCAAATATGGTGCAATCAGAATGTGTGCAGGTGTGAACTATTTACAGGGACCCAGAGCATGTGGTACTGAAAGAACAATTCCTACTGGAGCTCTGGCTCCTACCCCAGGAGGGCAGGGAGATCCCAGAACCTTCTCCAAATTAGGAAGCCCCAAAAGCATGTAATACAGGTTTGCCAGGGGTGAACCTCAGATGAGAATACCAGAGAACATTGGATTTCAGAACACTTACAGAGAATCACATGCAGCAGAATCCCTGGAAGTAATACTGAGTTTGTTATGTTGAGATTTCTGATTTCTATTGTTGAATTGCCTTTTACAGTGCTGCATCTATAAATATTCCCAGAAACAATAGATGCAAGAATCCTCCTCACTCCCTCTGCACTGTACATCAGCTTCTGACAAGGGTTTTCTCTGAAAGGTCAGATAGCAAATATTTCCAATACCATGCCACATGCAGTCTTTGTTGCAATTATTCAACTCTGTTCTTACAGTGCGGAAGCAACCAAGGAAATAGAGGCACAAACAAGGAGGATGTAGAGAACTTTAACTATAGTCTTTAAATCTTAACTGGAATTTTTGCATGATGAAAATTTTAAGGTAAATGGGTAAGTTTGTTTGAAAATAGAAAGAAAACAACAGAAAATCTCCATCAGGAGAAAAGTCGAAAGAAGAGTCCAGAGTTGTTCTTTTTGTTTTTGTCTTTGTCAGTCTTGGGGCTCAAAGTCAGGAGCTAGGCACTGTCCATGAGCTTTTTTATTCAAGGCTAATGCTCTACCATTTTGAGACACAGCACCACTTTCATTTGTCTAGTGGAGATAAAAGTCTCAGGGACTTTGGACTTTCCTGCTTGGAAGGGAACCATCTACAAAGAAAGAGCTGAGAGACAGCCATGTCGATTCAATTTCAGCTTTCCCAGCTTCAGCTGTAGACCACCTCTGTCTCATCACATGATTTCTATGGGCATTTAAAGTTTCAGGGGGTTTGTGACATTGTAATAGCAGCAGTAGGTAAATGAGAATCATCTAACCATGCCCAAATGAATTAAGACTTTGCCTCTATTTGGCTCACAATAATTGGCTTACCTGTCATCTTAAATTACCCATCAAGGTATTGCCTAAAATTTGCTACCTATATTTTAAAACCTATTCCCAAATAGCACACATTTATACCACCATTACCATTTGAGCCTGACACAACCTTGCTCAATTCCTATACCAATGGTGTAAAATAGATGAGCCTGTTAGATTTACTCCCCCATTGTGCAAATAGTGAAGCTAAGAGGGCTGAAGTGACCGAAGGCATACTGGGAAAGATGCTGCAGGAGTCCGATCTATATCCTTTGATAGACTGGTTTTTCTCACATAGGGAATTTTTTAATTATCTTTAAGTAATTTTACAAAAGAATTGCCATTCAACAAAGTAGTTTATGAATACAGTGCATCTCGATCAATGTCATCATTCTCTCCTGTCTCTCCCAATTCTACCTTAACCCTGAAAGACTTTACCCCTGCTCCATTAACAACTCCTACCAAATTTGACTCAATACAAGACAGAAAGCTAGGCTTGGAAGCAAGCCTGTAATCCTAGCACTAGTGGGGGAGCCTGAGACAGCAGGATAGTGAGATCAAGTCCAGTCTGGGCTACAAAGCAAAATCCTATCTCTAACCTAAAGCAAAATCAGAGCATTTCATTTCATTCATTATATATTTCATTTCACAGACCAGGCAATGCATCATGGTTTTATGCATGTGTAATGATGCTCTAAATGTTATTCAGTAAAAATATTTTATTAAAATGATGTCTTGAGTCATACTGCCAAATCTTTACCCATATAGCTACTCTTAAATATCATAAACTGTAATACCTTGGTATTTGCTGAATTCTCAAGTATTTGGTCTACATAGTGGGAAAGATTGTAGAGACCTATAAGAATTGGCCACTTGGCCTAGTTTCCAACAACTTTCCCCATAGCATCAATAGGGTACCTGGCTTGGTGGCTCACCATTATAATCCCAACTACTACTCTGGAGTTAAAGATGGAGAAGATTGTGATTGAAGGCCAACAACTAATGATTTCAAGGTATATTATTTAAATAGTTGTTTGTGTTGCTTTTTATAAGAAATTATTGCCCATGTTAATATTATAATTTAAATGTTGACACAATTCTCAATGATGAGGCAACATTAAAAATCATTAAATCAATATTGTGCAGCTGAAGCTGAGTCCATTTTTATAGAACTCTTCTAAAATATCAATATCTAAAGGCATTTACCTTTATCTTAATATATTTAATATCTTTAGTGAGTTCACATATGCATTTGACTATGTCTCTCAACTAATGATAGTTTCAAGTACCAAATAACAAGAATCTTATGCTTGGAACAGCAAACAATTCGATCTGGTTTCCCTCAAATCTATTTTTCACTTGGGTCATGATTAAATACTGATGTGTAAACATTATCTACATACTACCAACAAGCAAAAATCCATAGTAATGCCTCACACATTTTTTTTACCTTTTAGCCCAAAAGAAAATAAAACAATACTTATAGAGAACAGCTCCAGTTTGGCATGAAACATCTCAGCTTTTTCCATTTTGTTAATGAAGGAACAGATACAGAGAGTTTATGTAATTTTTCCAAATTCAGTCAGCCAGAGTTGGGTCCAGAATTTCAGTTCAGAATCTCTGATATCAAATCCCATGTTTTCCCTCATACATAGATACACAAATACCTCAATGTTTCTTAATAAGATGTGAAAATTGGGGATTCAAGATTAGATCAACTGATTGCAAATGTTATTTCTTTGTGTTTTCAATATAAAGTGTGCTGAAAGCCTGGGAACATTTAAAGGGTCCTGCTTCCTCTCCATTTATCTTGATGATGGCAGATCTGGAGGAAAAAGGCATTCAGGGAGCTGTCCAGGCAAGACATTATTTATTAACTGAAAAGTGAAATCATACAAAAGCATTAGGTAAAGTGCCAAAACCAATGCACGTATGTTTTCTGCATCTGCACATAACTCTAAAACCCCCAATAAAAGAATCATTCATTATTTTTCTATTCCTCTCATATCTGTAGTATCTGTCATCCATACCTTTGGCCTGTCTGCCACTTCCAATGGAACCTGGATGTGCCCTGTCTTGTGGAGACAGCAAGTTTTTCTCTGTATTGAAAGAGCTCTGCTTTCACACTGTCATCTGATCTGACTACCTTTCTTTGTACATTATTTAGTTTAGGCTCAAATGCATAGTATTATAAAGGTTGAAAGTTTCCTGCTCAGTTCCTTGAGCCACTCACACTATCATGGTAAAAACATTCCTAAAAAGAGGAAGATGGTTGACTTTGGAAACTGTCCATATCAGTTGCAACTAAGTCAGAAAACCAGCATTTTGAGAATATACATTTTAGAATTTGAGTTGAAATATTTTTGCCCTGATATATTTTCTTCTCATTTAAGAGGAGACCTAATATTATTACAAGCCTCTGATTTCTGGGAGTGAGGGACATTTTTTCTACATTCCCCTAGGCCAAGGGATATTCTTAAAAGCAAATAATTAAAGTAAGGTCCTAATTATTTGGGTAGAAAAACAGGCTAAAAATCTCAATTAAATTAAGAGCTTCAAACAGATAGCAAACTCTAGAAGAATATGACCAATTAATATAGGGTAATGGTTATTTTTCATAGGGAGAGTGAGAAAGAGAGAGAGAGAAAGAATGAAGATAAGAATGAACAGGTAAGAGGTATATGGAACACTTGAATTCTAAGTTGCTTTTACTAAAATTTTTATTCTAAAAGGTATGAGTGAGATATGATTGAAAGTTAGCATTTATAAATTCTAATCAGTGAGTAAATTAGTTTCTACTTTTTTGTATTTTTAGATTTTCATTGAAAAGGAAGGAAGGGAGGAGTCAGGTATGAAGGGAGAGATAAACAAGAGTTTCATTGAGAGTTTTGTTTTGAAGGGTGAGAGAACAAAAGAATGATTTAATGTCAAACAATCAGCAGTGCGATTGTTATGATCATGTAAAACCAATGATGCCATTATTTTATAAGTTAACACTAGAAATTTGGAAAACTCTAAACCATTGTGACTGCTCCACCCTGGAACTTCCTTTAGTATCTGACTTTACTTAGGGATCTTCATTTAGGAGATTAAAGTGCACCTGTGTGCTGCTCCAGGAAGACTCTTAAGAAGAGTAGAGTTTTGAAAATGAATATCTATTCAATGTCTATTGAATATCAGATAGGTCAGCCACTACTTTGTCTCCTTCCTACTATAGGCAAAAAGATTACAATGTTTTTCAAACATTTGAGAATGATCAAATCAAAGAGACATGCTCAATGTAAAGCACTGGAGAGGAAACTCCAACCACTCCCCACCAGGAAGGTGATTATGTCATATTCTATTAACTAATGCTCTGGTGGAAAAGATTTACCTTGAGGACATTAATATGCTCTCAAGTCACATCCTCATCACAATGACCCTGTGCTTTTTAGCTGTCCAATCGCTGAACTGTCCTGAATGAAGTAAACACTTGATTCAGAGGAGAAAACTCACCTTGTTTCATTTTTATTTTGCTCTTATAGATCTTCCTAACAGATAAAGGATATAATAGTTTTGTTCAATAATTATCCATCAGCAATTTTCATCAGGCTCAATAAGTGTTTCTTTACCTAAATAACATCCTGGACACCCAGTTGAAAATAATATTGTGTGTGTGTGTGTGTGTGTGTGTGTGTGTGTGTGTGTGTGTGTGTGCGCGCGTGTGCGTGTGTGTGTACATGCACAATTGTGCTAGTGTGTGAATGCACCAGTACTGGGGCTTGAACTCAAGGAGTCACAATCTCTATTTCCAGCTTTTTGCTAGTAATTGGAGATAAGAATTTCTCAGTTTTGTATGCCCAGGCTAGCTTCAAAGTGTGATCCTCAGATCTCATCCTCCTAAGTAGCTATGATTACAGGCATGAGCCATTGGAACCCAGCTTGAAAATAATACTCTTCATGATCATAAAAGTAATTCTTATTTTCACCAAGATTTTAAAATACATATACATAAAGAAAAAAATACAAAATTTACCTGAACTCTTATTGGCTTTCATTCTATTAATACAGTATGTTATTATATATTTGAATAGGTTTTACCTTTGTATGTAGGTATTCATATAAAAGATTTTTTGCAAGTACAATTAGGTTTATTAAAAATATTTTATATACTAGTTTAAATATTGTGCATATATTAACCAAACATTTCTTTTAGGATTTTCAATACCACAGTCACCAAATACTGAGCTAAGTCAGTGCCAGCCTGTCAGGAAAATCCAATGTGTGGAAGATAGCAATCATTTTAATATCTATATTATACATAGGATAGATCTGTTCACTCCATAAAATTCCACAAACATAATGTTATAGCAAATGCTTAAATTCAGTGAGATAGAAATAATGTGTTTATACTTGGAGGAAATAATGGTATTTACTGAGTATGCCAGGCAAAGTACTGAATATTTTGCAAACATCACTTCTTTCATATATATCATCTGTAGGTGAAAATGAGGGTTTGTAGTTGCTGTTGTTGCTGTTGGTTTTGGGTCTTGAACTCAGGGTCTGGGCATTGTCCCTGAGCTTATCGGCTCAAGGTTTATCCGCTTAAGGCTAATCAGCTCTACCACTTGAGCCCCAGCACCACTTCCTGGTTTTCCGGTGGTTAATTGGAGATGAGAGCCTCCTGCCAGGGCTGGCTTTGAAACATGATACTCAGATCTCAGCCTCCTGAGTAGCTAGGATTACAGGCATGAGCCACTGGCACCCAGCTGAAAATGAGTTTTTTTTTTAAATTCTGTTTTTATAAAATGGGAAACAAAAAGAGAGGTTGAAATTCTTGCATCCCAAAGGGAGAAGACAAGAGGATGGGTCATGGGGTTTCTCAGATGCTGCCATAGCCTGTGGTTGCCAGCTGCCAGCCAGGGTTAAGAGGACTTCATTTTTTAACATCGCTGTCAACAGTGTACCCCCTGGCCCATACCTTCTATCAACTGTTCACTGACAAAATTCCAAAGACAGCAGAAAATACTTGTGCTCTGAACTAGAGGGAAGGGATTTGCTTATAAGGGTTCCTGTTTGTACAGAATCAATCCGGGTTATCTGAGACTTCAAATGCCACCATGACCTTGGAGGCCAGTCTTCCCAGATGGTAGAAACGGGATGATGTGAACTTCATGCTTACGTAGATAAAGGTTACGGCATCTTCTCCATGGCAAATGCTGGAATAAATACAAGTGGTTCTCAGATTTTTATCTGCACAGTGAAGGTGGAGAGGTTATGTGGTAAGCCTGAAGTCTGTGGGAAGGTAGAGAGGGGCACTACAGCAATGGTACAAGCCAGAGAGTGCTTCAGGTCCACCAACCTCAAGCCCAGAAAGCAATCATGTTGATGACCCTGGACAACCTTAATCTTTTGACCTGTATTTATCTCAGCCATCAGACCACTCCTTCTGTAACTCAAGAGAGACCCTCTACCACATCTACCCACAAAATCCTGTCATCTTGGTGTACTTGTTGCAGCTGAATTGGCATTTCATATTTTCCTTATATCCCTTCAAGTTCAGTTATATTGCAGAGTTAGGAAATCATTCTTGATTATAACAGTTCTTGACATAAAGACTATATGGCAAAAGTAAATGAATTCACCATCAAGTCAAGATGAATGCTGTAGTTGCTTTTGCTTCTTTTCTTCTTGATAGAGTTTTCTCTTTAAAAAATATAGCATAAAACAGGTGCCAGTGGCTCACGCCTATAATCCTAGCTACTTAGGAGGCTCAGATCTGAGGATGGAGGAAGGTCGTTGAGACTCTTATATCCAATTAACCACTTGAAAACCGGAAATGGTGCTGTGACTTAAGTGGTAGAGCACTCACCTTGAGATGATAGAGCTCAGGGACAGTACACGGGCCCAGAGTTCAAGCCCCATGACTGACAAAACAAAAAGTAGCCTAATTCATACCTACATAAAATATATTTTGTGGGCTTCCATATTCAGATTGTATGGTTTACATCAGTGCTTACTACTGAGGAGTCTCTGTCTTCTGCTGACACATAGGTAACAGAAGATGCTTTCAGAATTCATTTCCCTAAAGTTATAATGGAATATGCTATGGGCTCACATCACAAGTCATCTCAATGGTAGGTGATTTACGGCAGAGGTATAAGATATGCAAATCTGGTATGGTATGTCAAGTTGAAAGCTCGATTTTACTGTGTACATATCATAGAAATAGAGTTTGCTCTTTGAACATTATTTGGGATAATCCTGTACCTTGTAGTCTAAGTTAAGGTACCTAAAGACAAACATGTTCATATATTTGTAATAGTTACATTAATTTTCTTCTTTTGTGTTAGTGTGTGTGTGTGTATGTGTGTGTGTGTGTGTGTGTGTGTGTATGTGTGCGCTAATCTTGTGGCGAGAATTCAGGGCCTGTCATCCTGTCATTATCCCTGAGCTTTTGTGTTTGTTTGTTTTTGCTCAATGTTAGTGCTACACCACTTGATGCACAACTCCATTTCTGCCTTTTTGGTAGTTAATTGGAATCTCACAGACTTTCCTGTCGAGGCTGGCTTTGAACCTCATTCCTCAGATCTCAACCTCCTGAGTAGCTAGGATTAAAGGCATGAGCTACAAGTACTTAGTTTACATATATCTATTGATTCACTCAAAGAAGATATGACAAAATTATTATATGTTGTTTAGGCTAGCATGTTAGAAAGTGTTAGGATATTTCTTAGAAAAGTTATTTTATTAGCATATGTGCTAATATGTGCAGGTTTTCAGTGTGGTATTTCCATACACTCATATAGTGCATTTTAATCATGTTCACCATGATTATTACTCTCTTATTTCCTACCTGCCTTTGGGAGACATTTTTCACATTTTTGAAACTACATTTCATTATGACTTCTTCAAAAATGCATTTAATGCACATTACTCCTATTCTATCCTCTGTATCTTCTCCTTTCAACCTCCTGCTGGTTTTCCACATCCCAATTAATAGCCCTCTTATGCTCATGTTCCCTTTTTTGATATAGATTCCATATATGAGAAAACACATATGGTATTTCTCTTTCTGAGTCTGCTCTCTTAACATGATGCTCACTGTTAGTTCCAGCCATTTTCCTGCAAATGACACAATTTTATTCTTTGTTATGGCTGAATCACACTCTATAGTGTATATGTAAGTTTACATATATATAAGGAAAATGTGATAGGTATGTATATATATGTAAACTTACATATATACATATATATACACTATATGTACATACCTATCACATTTTCCTTATATATTCATTGGCTGATGGGCACCTTGGTTGACTACTTAACTCAGCTCTTGTGAATAATGCTACAATAAATATGGCTGCCTAAGTATCTCTATTATATGCTGACTTGCATTCCTTGAGTATATGCATCAGATTAAAAGGGTCCTGCACACCAAAGGAAACAATTATCAGAGTAAAGAGATACTCTACAGAATGAAAGAAAATGGCCTGCCAACTATTTATCTGACAAGTGATTAGGCTCCAGACTATACAAAGAGCTCAAAAAATTAAACACAAAAAGGAACAAATAATCCAGTTAAGGAGTGGAAAAAGTAATACAAGCAGGCAGTTTTTAAAAGAAGAGGTACAAATGGCCAATAACACAGTAAGAAGTGTTCAACACTTGTAGTCAGAAAGGAAATGCAAATTAAAATGACACTGAAATTCCATCTGCCTGAGTTAAAATGAGTATCATAAAGGAAAAACAACAACAAATGCTGGTGAGGATGCAGGTGATAGGGGGGTGAAAGAATCTTTATAGACTGTGGATAAAAATGTAATTACTTGCTTGGTGCCAGTGACTCATGCCTGTAACCCTAGCTACTCAGGAAGCTGAGATCTGAGGATGGAGGTTCAAAGCCAGCCCAGGCAAGAATGTTTGTGAGACTCTTATCTCCAATAAACCACCAGAAAATTGGAAGTGGTGCTGTGGCTCAAGTGGGAGACTGCTAGACTTGAGCTGAAGAGCTGAGGGATAGCGCCCAGGCCCAGAGTTCAATCCCCATGACTGACAAAATTTTTTTAAAAAAACAAATAAAATAAATGTAATGACTCCAGCCACTATGGAAATCAGCGTGGAGATTCTAAAAAAGAAAAAAAAGGAAAGAAAGAATTACCATATGATTCGGCTATACGGTTCATAGGCATATTCCGTGAGATATGTTACATATGATTTTGTCTTCATTGCAGTTAACTGAGGCACTTAAAGTTAGATCATTGACTAATTAACCTTACTTTTAACTTTCCAGTCATTGTTTGTCATCCTTATTATAAGGCTAGCCCTTTCACAGAGTATTTTTAGGAGAACCAGCTCTATCTGAGTGCTTGAGGCTCATATTTATAACCCTAGCTATATGTGAAGTAGGAAATGAAAGGCTCATAGTTTAAGGCTATCTAGGGCAGAAAAGTTGACAGGACTCTATCTCAAAAATAACCAGCAAAAATCAAGGCTAGAATGTGCCCCATGTAGTAGAGCACCAGCCCAGCAAAGCCCTGTGTTCAAACCTCAGTATTATTGAGTAAAAGAGAGAGAGAGAGAGAGAGAGAGAGAGAGAGAGAGAGAGAGAGAGACAGACAGACAGACAGACAGACAGACAGACAGACAGACAAAGACAGAGAGAGACAGTAACTGAACCTGTCTCTATCCTTTTGTTGTGATGAAGGAGGCCTAGAACCATGATCCTGATAGGAGACTCCATTCTTAAAACAATAGTGCTTTTATATGTACCCTAAAGGTGTCTAAAAATGAAGTGAAGTTCTGGAAAATAATGTTCTTTCTCTTCCATATCTGATTCCTAACAAATTATCCCATCGCTTTTGCCATTGTGTGTGTGTGTGTGTATGTGTGTATGTGTGTGCATGTGTTGCCTGACTTTTCTCTCCAAGACTCAATATTCAAGGTTAATAGCTATGCTGACTTCCTGTGACATGTTTTAATTCAGTTGGAAGTACTAGTCACAGTACGGTGGGCAAGGAACTTAACATCTCCAGGTATCTTTGTCTTCACTGGTAAAAGGGAGAGCAATAATCACAATAGACTTAAAAGGTCCTTAGGATGATTAGATGATGTGTATGAAATGCTCATTATTGCGTCTTCCTCACACAATCAAGTCCTTAAACCTGTTTATGAGGGTGAGGCAGACTTGAAGGGAAAAGCCACAAATACATGAAACAAGACATTTCTCTAAGGCAACAGTTGAAGAACTGGGTTCAGAATAGTATTCTCATTTCAATCATATATGTATATATGTTTTTGTATGTATATTACATATGTATATATATATATATGCTTTACTTTCTTTTTTGTGTGTCTATCAGTATTGCACTTGAACTCAGGGCTTGGGCACTGTCCTGAGATTTTTGTGTTCAAGGCTAATGCTCTACCACTTGAGCCATATATGGCTGGGTGCACTTCTGATTTTTAGTTTGCTGGTTAATTGAAGATAAGATTCTCAAGGACTTCCTAACCTGGGATGGCTTTGAACCATTGCCTAAGCGCTCAGCTTCCTGAGTAGCTAGGATTACAGGTGTGAACAATTGATTCCCAGCCCCTGCCTTGCTTTCTTAATTAAGTGTAGTATTAGATTCAGTAGAGATGTAATACAGCCATGATAGCAGAGCTCACCTACAGCCACAAAACATGGCAGTAAGTGTGTGCACCAACACACCTGAGCACTTGCAAGCATGTATCCACATTCTGAGTATGATTTTTCTCAAAGGAAAACTTATACTCTGTGCATGTCTTACTTCACTTATGACTGTCAAAAATTAAACATTCAAACTACTTCCTTATGTATACAAAATTTGTAATATCTGACCTGCAGAATTACTGAAAGTAGTAAAAATACTATATGGGAAGTCCTTAGAAAGAACAAGAACATACAAATTTTGGTACTTAAAAATTCTTAATATATATATATATAGGTTAACTCATTGTCTTATTTTCACCTTAGCTCTTTGTTTCTCTGTGACTACCTGTAGTGTGTGTGTGTGTGTGTGTGTGTGTGTGTGTGTGTGTGTGTGTGTGTGTGTGTGTTCATGTCTGTCCTTGGGTTTGAACACAGGGACTGGGCACTGTCTCTGAGTATTTTTGCTCAAAGATAGCACTCTACCACTTGAGCCATGGCTCAATTTCTATCTTTTTGGTAGTTAATTGGAGATAAGAGCATCACAGACTTTCTTGCTTTGTCTGCTTCAAACTGCAATCCTCAGATCTCAGCCTCCTTAGTAGCTAGAATTACAAGCATGAGCCACCAGTGCCCTGCCTAGTCATTTTATTCCACAGTCATGGGGACCTGTCACAGTGTAGGTATAAAGCAAGGGTTTCTCTTTATAGAGCCTGCAAATGAAGGAAAGACTAAAGAAATCAATATCAATAGAAAAGGTGAAAGAAAACAAGCTACCTAGCAAAGAAAGAGCAAATTGAACCATATTATGAATTCCTCACATGAAATTCAGAGTCTACTACTAATCAGCTGCTGGGGACAGGTAAGTGTAATCCTAACTACTAAGGAGTTAATATCTGAGAGTTACAGTTTGAAGCTAGCCTGGACAGGAAAGTCTGTGAGACTCTTATTTCCAATTAATTCTCAAGGAGCCAGTAGTGGAGAAATGGCTCAGATAGTACAGTTCCAACCTTGACTGAAAAGCTAAAGGACAGCATCCAGACCCTTAGTTAAACCCTAGTATTTTGATACACACACACACACACACACACACACACACACACACACACACATACACACACACACACACACCAACTACCTCAAAAGGAAGTCAGTTTAAGAAATACACAATTATGATAGACCATAGGCAGTTTAGTGAGTGCCCGTCTCCACCACAGACAACTTGTATCAACACACTTTTCTTTGTTCTGAGTCTAGGTCAACTTCTGCTCCATATACCTTTGTGGCAGTCCTGAGTCTGACACTGAGATTCCTTAGTGTCCCAGTCCTCCGTAATGTGTCACCCCCAAACTGGAGTTCTGAGTTTCAGTTCAACAAATCCAGTGCAGATGCCTTCCGAGACTGTGCCTGTGTGCTCAGAGAACACTCCCTACATGCTTATGAACAATGAATCCATAGCTTCATGGGTTCTCACTGTTATTAAGATGGACAGAGTGCTAATCTGTATCTCTAGGTGTTCTACGCCCATCATATACAAAGGTGAACTAAACAGGCCAGATGTGCTCTTGTGGGGCTTAGTGACAGAAAAGAAAATGTTTGGGGTTTTACCTGCTTGTTTTGTACCAGTGCTTGAACCCATGGCTTTGCACTTTTGCTTGGCTTTTTCCTCTCAAAGCTGACTGTCCAGCACCTGAGATGCACCTCCCCTACTGACTTTTTACCAGTTAACTGGACATGAGCGTCTCCTTGACTTTTCATCCATGGCTGGCTTCAAACAGCGATCCTCAGATCTCACCTCCTAAGTAGCTAGGATTACAGGCATTAGCCACCAATCTTCTGTTTAACACTTTGGTTTTGTTGAGAACAATGATTGAATGTGCTTAGAAGAATTACTTTAGACTATACTTCTGATGAGGATTGGCTCTCTCTGTTCTGCTTCAGTATTTTCTGGAGAGGGTAGTAGTCACTTGATGCTTATTGGTTGACTGAATCAGTGAATACACTTTTGGGTGAGACCCAGATAAATCCAGGCATTGCCAGTTCTGTGGTTAGATTGTATGCACAGATATCATGACAGCACTGCAGTTCACCAATCTGTGTGTATGTGGCAACATCTAGACTCGTGTGTGTGTGTGTGTGTGTGTGTAAAAGTTATAACAGCATATACACACCTAAGAAAAGTTTCTGTGTATATGGGGTGACGTAGAAGGCAAAGCCTTTGGTTGTATATTTTTAAGGTAAATCTAGTCTTACATAGAGGTTTGAGGGAGATCAATCTGGGCTTCAGTCAATATGTGAGGTCTAAGACTTTGGTTTGCTATATGACTGACCTTGAAGACTATATGGCCTTACTTTAGAGCATTTTGCAGGGCAGATGCTAGAGAGAGAAGTTTGTCTGTGATCTCCTATAATTAAATGTGGTGGTGGAGGGCTAATGTAGGTAAAAAGCAAGGTCTAGGACGGCGTATGAGAGGTAAGAATGGGTTCTGTGATTGTTGGTGAAGTCAGGGGGCTCTCTCCCTCCCCCCTCTCTCTGTGCATGTGTGACCCACTTCACAAGTGCAGATTTGTGGGGCAGATTCTGGAAGTGGGTGTCATTGTGAGACAATTCATAGATCCTAGGGGGCAATCTGGCTTTTGTGGGAAGGATTGTGAGTGCACGGCGAGAGTTTTTCTGGCTGTGAACAGAGACAAGTTGCTTTATGTGCCAACCAGGGTCCACAGGACGTGTGTGTGTGTGTGTGTGTGTGTGTGTGTGTGTGTGTGTGTGTGTGTGTGTGTGTGTGTGTGTGTGTGACTCAAGCTGGGATGTGGACGTGAGCCACGCAGGGTGCGAGCACCCAGGAAGTCAAGGTCCTAAAGGGGAGCGTTTCTGAGACACCTGAGCGCCGTGGGAGTGAGGGAACCCGCGTGCGCGCCAGCCCTAACTCTGGCTTTGGGGTTGCCACGAGCACCCGCGCTGCATCAGCCTTGAGGCCACTCGGGGCTGGGGGGGGGGGGAACTGGGAGGTGGGGGTTCCTCCCGGTTGGTGGGCAAGAGGTCCCGCGAGGAGCCAGGGGGTGCAGCCCAGCGTCCGGGGACGCGCTCCGGGCGCGCTGGCTGGCGGCTGGGCAGGGGGCCGGGCAGGAGTCGGAGCAGCACTGCCGCCTCTGGCGCGCCAGGGCTCAGGCGCCTCCTCCCGCCCCCAGTCACTGTGGCTCGGCGCACGCGGCCGGCGGCGCTGCCCTCCGCGACTCCGAGGAAGGCAATCCGCGGGGCTCCGCGGCGCCGGCACCATGGCCACGGGGCGCAGGGGCTGGGACAGCTCCCACGAGGACGACCTGCCCGTGTACCTGGCCAGGCCGGGCACCACCGACCAGGTCCCGCGGCAGAAGTACGGCGGCATGTTCTGCAGCGTGGAGGGCGCCTTCGAGAGCAAGACGCTGGATTTCGATGCCCTGAGCGTGGGGCAGCGGGGCGCCAAGACGCCGCGGAGCAGCCAGGGCCGCGGCGCGGGCAGTCGGCCCGGGGACGAAGCGGAGACCGTGGCGCGCAGGGGCCAAGGCCGGGAGGAGAGCCGGGAGCCCGCGCCCGCGCCGGCCGCGCCCGCCGGGGTGGAGATCCGGACTGCTACCGGCAAGGAAGTGTTGCAGAACCTAGGTCCCAAGGACCAGGTAAGGTGCTCTGGGACTGGGGTGCCTTCTCCGCCCTCTCTTTCTCGCCGCCCCTCACCCCTTCAGCTTGGCCCGCCCAGGCCCTGGATAACTTTCTGGAGCTCACTTTGCAAAGAGGAGCGTGGGGGGGAGGGGAAGGGAGGGAGAAAAAAAAAAAAGAAAAGAAAGAAAAGAAGCGCCATCCATGGACCCCGCAGCGTCTCCCTGTGGCACTGCGAGGGTCCCAGACGCCCCTGCCCCCTCGCTGCATCCCAACCCCTGCCCCCTTGCCCCGCACCCCTGGGCTGTTCGTTCTGGGTGGGTGTGTCTGCACAGTCAGCTCGGGAAGGCTTAGCGGTTTCCAGACTTTCTCTCCCACCAAGTAACCAACAGCACACTATCCTGTCCCCTGAGCTCCTCCCACCCCACCACCCCTGCCCCAAGGTCACCAGGGCAGAGGGTAAACTGATGCTGGGAAAATGGGGTCCTCTTCATGGGCCGTTTCTCCTATCATTCTGTCCCTGAAACTTTTTTGGGTGTGGATCCACTAGTCTAAGCACCCGAATCTCTCTCTGCCTCGCTCCTGTCCCCTAGCAAGGCATTCACTTCATCTCTCTCTCTCTCTCTCTCTCTCTCTCTCTCTCTCTCTCTCTCTCTCTCTCTCTCTCTCTCTCTCCCCCCTCCCTCCCTCTGTGTGTGTGTGTGTGTGTGTGTGTGTGTGTGTGGAGAGAGAGAGAGAGAGAGAGAGAGAGAGAGAGAGAGAGAGAGAGAGAGAGAGAGAGAGAGAGAGAGAGAGAGAGAGAGTATATTTGTGGACATAATTTGGCACAAGTCCGGGTATCACAGGGATCCAGCTGTCTCTACTAAAAAAAAAGTCATATTTTTTGAAAATAGACGAGGGTATTAAGGGTGCATATTAAGCTAGCACGAGCTGCAAATGCCCTGCTGTGCTTACATGTGTCAAAACTAGTTTTTTTTTTCCCCTCCGTGTGTCTTGTAGAGTAATTCTGAAGGGATAGCACGGAAATCCAGCTTATCCTGATTATTTGTTTGTTTCATAGAAGAAGAAGAAGAAAAAAAAAAGCAGAGTCATAGTTCTGAAAATTCAAGAGCTGGGCAGGCCTGGGGACTCAAAGTTAGAGCTGATGGTTTTGAGCTGGGGCATAGTAAACATCAGATGCCCTCTGTCTCCCTCGTCTAGGTAATGGCTGCAGAATCCATCAGCATATATTATTCCACACTAATACCATCATGAATAATATCCTGAAATGGAAATGCCTGCCTCAGAACGATTACAGTTCATGCTTATCCTGATCGTAGTTAGTTTTCCATTGAAATGCAGCCAGCCAATAGAAGCACAGCCTCTATCTCCTCTGTTTAATTTTCAAAAGTTTAACAGAACAAACTTTGTAACTACTGATTCCACCCGGGAGAGGCGGTGCTGGAGTTAAGGTTGCTGTAAGGTGCTATCTATGACACATTGGTAGAGCATTCTTTGGAGTCAATCATTTATTTGAGGATTTTTCACATCCCTTTTTGAATATGGGAATCCTCGAAGCACTACTGACACACCCTTTAGGAAAAAAAAAAAAAGAAACACCTCATATTTTGGAAAGGCTGTGGCTGGTTTCTGAGCTGAAGAATAGCCCTATATAGAGAGGTAATTGCCTCTCTTCAAGTCTGACTTGATCTGTACTGAAAGGCTCCCTTCCTGGCTGGGAGGAGTGGCAGAAGCCATGGAAAAGGTCAGAAACAATTGCTGTGAGTCAGACTATTCCTTTCTCTGGGACACCCCTGATGTAAGCCAGATAATAAGCCTGGTTTGCAAGAGAAAACAACGGTAACTAGAGAAAGGGAAAATGTTCTTCCTTTTCAACCCAGCAATTCTCCCATTTCCCTCCCCTTGCAAGCCCTATACTTTTGGCTCCTAATTGAAAAATAATAATACGACCTAAGCATCTACAGGATTTCTAGTGCCATGTGGTTATTTGTAAGTTCAGGCTTGCTGTCTTCCCCATCCAGCCTATGTCATTATCTGTCATTTGACTGGAAAACATAGACGTTATCTAGTTCTGCACTTGATATTATTTCCTTAAGCACAGGGACTGTGTGTTTGGATTTATCTTTGTGCCTAGAATGCCTGGCACATGGAGGATTCTCAGTAAATGTTTGCTTAAACTTCCTTAGTGAAGCCGCTCACTTTCCCGTGTGGATCACTTGGCCTCTGCCATTGTGAAGCAACTTTTGAAAAACCTCTTTTAACGGAGAAAATGAGACCAAATCTTTCTACCTATGACTTCTATAAATTATGCATAGCTTTGAACTCAAAATGGAAGTTTTTCCTTATTTGGAGATTCTTTAAAGATTTGAAGTACGTCCCTGCTGCCTCCCCCCTCCTCCCCCATGTCTGTCTGAGAAGTTTGGTAATGCCACAGTAACTCTCAAGCCTGTGTGGCTTAGTGACACAATGATGGTGTCTTGCTTCTGCTACTTATCTATCCAGCATGGGTCTTCAGGGAAGCTCTCCTCATCCAAAGTTGGTGGAGGCCTCATCTCTACATATCTGAGTGGGACAAGCTGAGCAAGTTACAAACTCTTACTGCCCTAATGAACGTATGATGTCAGCTCACTTTTTTTTTTTTGGACAAAGCAAATCCTGTGCCCACACTCAACTTTTAAAGATGGGAGAAAAGGCTGGGTACCAGTGGTTCACACCTGTAATCCTAGCTACTCAGGAGGCTGAAATCTGAGGATTGCAGTTCAAAGCCAGCCTGGGCAGGAAAACTCCATGAAACTCTTATCTCCAATAAACTACCAGAAAACTGGAAGTGGTGCTGTGGCTCCAGTGGTAGAGCACTAGGTTTGAGCTGAAGAGCTGAGGGACAGTGCCCAGGCCCAGAGTTCAAGCTCTATGACTGACAAAACAAAGCAACAACAACAAAAAGATTGGAGAAAAGCTGGACACCAGTATCTCATGCCTGTAATCCTATATACTCAGAATGGCTGAGATCTGAGGATCTCAGATCTTTCCCTCAATGGGAAAGTCCAGAAGACTCTTACCTTCAATGAACCGCCCTAAAGCCAGAAGTGGAGTTGTGGCTTAAATGGTAGAGCACTAGCCTTGAGTAAAATAACTCAGGGATAGCATCCAGCTCCTAAGTTCAAGCCCCAGGTCTGCCCACCCCCCCTCCAAAAAAAATAAAAAATGAAAAGATTGGGGACCTAACTTACCACGATCCTTCTATAAGGGTAGAAATAATTAACAGAGAGCCCTAATATCCCATCCAGATCTAGAAATGGAGTACTGGGGAGAGAGATGGCCTAGTCCTTATTGCCTGTGTAACTTAAATATGTAACTTAGACTCCTTGGGCCTCTGTTTCTCATCTGTACCTAGGTACTCAGTATGTATTAATTGTAACTATTACTCTATAATTTTATTGTTCTTTATGTGTTTGATGGCATTTATTGAATTCTAAGTATCCCTTGGTTATTCTTAGCTTCCTCAATTCTCTCTCTCCTATAAGCATTTCACCACTCTGATTTCCTTTCCAAATTATATTATGTTTTACAAATATTCTTCTGAATACAGTTCCTAGAACTAAGCATGACACTCCAGATGGAATATGGCCACAACAAAGTACTTTAAGCGCCTTAATTTTCTGGATTTAGCATAACATATGCTTGCACAATACAAGATTATACCTAATAAATAAGTATTTGGGTCTTACTACTGTCTCCATGGTAATCTCCCTGCATTCAAACTATGATGGACCATTCTATGCTGATTTTGTCATTTAGGACAAAGTCAAAATGAAGAATAACTTAATTGTAGGATTTAACTTGTTTTCATCTATATTTGTCACTGTCTTAGCTCATGATTATTTTCTCTCATAATACTTTTGAACCTTTATTTGATGACACACACTTGCATCTATCCTCAGATATTACACTACCCTGAACACCAGTTTTCTCATCTGCTCACTCTGGTGGTAGGTATGACTGTGAAGCCTTTCTATGTGCTCTAGATGTGTTGACATAATGAAGAGCAAGGACAAGAGTTCCTTCATCACCTCTGAAGATCATCTACCATGTTGCCATCAGCCTGTGACTCAGGAAAGCTTTGAGACCAATGGCTCTGCCTACGAGAACAGTTGCTGAAAAAAATATTTTCTTCCTAGTTAGTCATTAGTCAGAAGCCAGAGTGTCTTTTTTTTTTCTTATTTTTTTTGGTCATGGGTCTTGAACTCGGGGCCTGGGCACTGTCCCTGAGCTCTTCAGATCAAGGCAAGTGCTTTACCGCTTGAGCTACAGCACCACTTCCAGTTTTCTGGTGGTTAATTGGAGATAAGAATCTCACAGACTTTCCTGCCCAGACTGACTTTGAACTGTGATCCCTACAGCTCAGCCTCTTGAGTAGCTAGGATTACAGGCATGAGACACCAGTGCCCGGCTGTTTCTTTTAATGTCTTGATAAAATGAAAATATCCCTTGTTTCTGGCTTACCTAATGATAACTCTTATTGTAAGGTAATGAGTATAGTTAAAAAATTATGGAGATGATAAACCACAAAACTGAGTGGTGGAATAAAAATGTAAGAAAATCAAAGCTAGGTACTGGTAGCTCACATCTATAATCCTCGATAGTTAAGAAGCTGATATCTGAGGATTGAGGTTTAGAGCCAGCCAGAGCAGACAAATCTTAATTATCTATAATTAGCTAGCAAAAAGCCAGAACTGGAGGCATGGCTCAAGTGGTAGAGCACCAGCCATGGATAGAAAAACTGAAAGACTCTGAATTCAAGCCTTGGTACAGGACACACACACACACACACACACACACACACACACACACACATGTCAGTTATACTCTGAGAACCCATTTCCAGGTTTGAGATATCAATCATAATAGTTTTCATATTGCCAAAGTGCCCCACAGTTGGCCCTCACAAATATTACTGGCAATAGTTGAGACTGTAGTGTAGAGAAAGCAATTCTAAGTAAAAAGTATGTGCAGCACTTCTCAATATACTTTGCATGTATTTATATGATTTGCATAATTACCTAGCAACAGAAATTTACTAGCAAGAGGAGAATTTGGACATGTAATCTGTCGAAAGTTAATGAGACTGCAGAACATTTGTCATCCAGTGAAAACAAAGTACTAATATTATGATCACATGTGTTTATTGATTGTTCCATCAGCCGTGTCAGGTTTTTGTAGCCCCTGCTCCTATGTGGAACACTTTTATGCAAGATATTTCTGTGAAGCCAACCTGGGCTATGGGTATAGAGGGAGAGGATTTGAACCAAATAAGATGTGTGACCATTATCTTGTGGTCATTTGTTGTCTCTTACATCTTAGGTTAAAAGTTTTCAAAATAATCCTGAACAGTGTTCTTCTTACTGCTGGAAGCAGAATTGTAGGTTGTAAAGGCCCTGCTCTTCCTGTTCAGATCCATCCATACCCTGCAGTGTAATAAATTCATCAAGGTTACCCTGACAAAGGAGTCTATGTGTTAGCACATGGCAAAGGGTCCTGTTTATCTGATTCATAGGCTAACATTGACTCCAGGAGTATGTTTCTATACTATACAGGAGTGTTTGAAACCTTTTAAACTTTGATGGAGTTTGACAGATGGCTTTTGAGGAACACAAAAAAAATGGACCTTCTAAGTAATGTTGTGATTGGCAGAGTTCCCTCGGAATAATGGCCCCTGGAGACTGGGTTCTGCTGATGACTCTTGTAATGTTTAAGGCAGCCAGAGTGCTGTCAGTGATCATTTCTGTCAAGTACTTACATAGTGATTCTCTCTGTGATTCATTTCTATCGGGCATTATCTATCCCTAGAGCAATGTTCTTGGGAGACTTGAAGGTAAGGCTTACCAGGAATGGAGACTCTGGTAGAGGAGAAGATGATTTGTGTTCTCCATTTTCTGGAAAATTGAGAGTCTATTTAGGTATATAAATGTATAATTTTAAGCTAAAAGGGAAATGTAATGTTAAAACATATCCTTACTCTGGACACAAATCAGATGGCACTTCAAAGACAGTTTAAGTTCTTCAAAAAACAATGAGAAGAGTAAAAAAAAAAACCCACCAACAACGTTGAGTAACAGTTAGCTGTCTGAACGTTCATGCCCAATCTTTAACCTGCAATATAGCCTGGAGACTTTAATTCCCTTCTGACTTGTGTGTTCCTTTCTTCCTTCTCTTCCTTTTCCTCCTCCTGTTCTTTCTCTCTTTCTTACCACATCACCCTGTTCTTTTGGGATATCTTTGTTCTCTACACCAAAGACATGTAACAGTCAGTAGTCCTAATACAGTATTTCACAGATTCACTGTCAGTTTGTTCTTTCATGATATATGCCATTTTATTGAAGAGTCCCTAAGAGAAAAGCTGAGGCTGTAGAATCCTGTGGTGAGGATGTAGCTGAGGGACTGGTTAGTGTTCTATGTTCACTCTTTATGAATATATCTGTGGGTTGGACCAATGAGTGTGACAAACAAAAGCACCTTAGTATTGAGGAGTCTCCAAATGTCCCTTTAACAACTGATATTTACTCTTTATTCATTTATTTGAAAACAAATGAGTAAATCCCAGATTTGCAGGTGAACAAACAAACCAAATGTTGGAAAAATCAAATATGAACTATGCAAGGCTAAGCATTATGGGATCAGTCTAAACATCATAATGAGACCCTGCCTTAAAAAAAAAGAACCAATCATATATCAGATGAACATTACAAAACCCCCCCAAACCTGTCTTTTCTTACAAATTTCCAGAGAAACCTCCCTTACCAGGTGGCATAGATAGGAAGTCCAGCCTGATACTGGGCAAAATATTTAGGACTGTACCTGCTAAGATAACTAAAACCAAAAGGGTCGAGGATGTAGTTCAAGGAATAGAATATCTGCTTAACAATCAAGAGTTCAAACCACAGAACTGAAAAAAAGAAGGAAGGAAAATAAAAAAATAGAAAAAGGAAAGAATATCCTGTCCACAAAAGAAGGCATCATATTGTAGGCCTTTGAGACACTAAATCTGCTTTGGTGATGGACTTCCAGGAATTGTAAGAAATGAAGTTCCACTGTTTATAAGATCCAGTTTATAGTATATATTATAGCTGCATGAAGGTACCAACACATCACATTAAAGCAAGTATAACAAACAAGCAATTTTTGGAGTAGCTTTTGGTTATGGCAAAGTTAAGTGTGCTTCCATTACACCAATCAGCTTCCCTAGCAACATCTCTCACCGGAGAGTTAAAACTCCTATGTGTTATCAAAGTCCAGAGCTCACAGTAGCATTCAGTTTTGGTGTTGTGAGTTCTATGGATTTAAGCAAACATATCATGACATTTTATCTACCATTGTAGTATCTTACAGAACACTTTTACTGCCCTCAAAGTCAGAAATTGGTCTGTGGACAATATGGCAAGTGTTCCACATGAGTTTCAGAGGGATATAAAATCCTTGTTGATAGATGGGATAATCTATAGGTTTCTATAATGTGCCAGTAATTGGTAATGCTATTTGGTTCAAGCATGTCCTTACCAATAATTGGCTTGCCAGGTACTAAATGACTGTATCTACAGTAGTGAACAATAGTGAACTAATATACTTCTTCCTGTTCTGTCAGCTTTGGCCTCGTGTATTTTGATTCTCTATTGATTAGCACATGCACATTGAGAATTGATTTATTTTATTGGTATGGAGAGCTGTCTTTATCTTCGTTAACTTTCCATGCTTTAAAGTCAGCCCTATCTGAAATGAATATCGCTTTGTGTGCTTGCTTTGATTAGTATTATCTTAGTATGTCTTTCTGAAGTCCTTTTTATTCAATCCATATGTGGCCTTATGTTTAAATGATTTTGGGGATAGACAGTCTATAGTTGGATAAAACTTTTTTCTTTCAATGACAATCTGTTTTTTCACATCTTTATTGGCATCAGTTAGTTTTGCAAGAGGATTTCATTTGGAAATGTCCATATATGCATACAATGTAACTTTATCAAACTCACTCACTCCTGTGCCTCTTCTTCATCCCCTCCTTGTCTCCCAAACCAAACAGAAAGCGAAATTGTTCCATTTTTACACATGTACATAAAATATTGAGACCACATTCACCCTTCTCATTCTCTCAGCCCTCTTTCTTTACATCCTTGTCACTCATTTTAAGTGTATCTTAATTGTTAAATGGGGTTTTAACATGGTATTTCCACACATGCATACACAATAATCACTTTGACCCTTTCCCTTACTTACTCCGTCCCCTATTATTCAATGGCTTTTAGGGGGTTTGTTTTGATGATCTCTTTTAAGTGGTCTGGTAACCAAAATAACTACTAATACAGTAGGATGGATAGTTACCAAATTTACTAGAGATATGTTTTTATTTTTATCTTCTGCATTTTGTGCCTTCTGTAGTCTTAATTTAGCCTTGTGTATGAATCCATTTTCTCTACATTTTAATGATAGTAATTACACATCTCATTTCAGTTATGTACAACCATACATACATATGTTCTGTTCATACATGATCAAATACGTTGTTATTATAATTGGAAAAATAGTTTTGTGCTAGAGCTACTAAGAATAAAAATACATTTATTTTACCTGTGCTTGTTAATCCTCTGAAACTCTTTCTTCACATAAATCTGAGTTTCTGACCTATGTCAGTTTTATTCTCTTTATGATTTTTTTCAAGGAATTTATTTATTCATTCATTCACTCATTCAGTGCTGAAGGAAGGTCACACCCAGGGCTTCTTGCAGACTAAGCAATTACTGTAACACTAAACTCATGGAGTACTTCTTTTATCATCTCATGAAAAGTTGGTCTTTATGAAAATGTCTTCCTTTTTTTCTGAGTCTGTTATATCTCCTTCATTTTTGAAGATGATGATGACAATGATGATGATGACAATGATGACGATGATGATAATGATGACTGTTATTTCAGTACTGATGTTCGAGCACAGTGCTTCACACTTATTTTGGTTGCTCATAGCTGGTGCTCCACATCTGTAGATGGTTATTTTAGACATGTGAGTCTTACAAACACTTTTTCACCTGGACTAGTTTAGACCCACAGTCTTCCAGGTCTCAGCCTCTTGAGTAGCTAAGATTACAGAAGTGAGCCACCAGCAGTTGATTTGGAGATTAATTTTTTTGTGGGGGAGGGTTCCGGTCCTGGGCCTTAACTCTGGGCCTGGGTGCTGACCCTCAGCTCTTCAGCTCAAGGCTAGCACTCTACCACTTGAGCCACAGTACCACTTCCCGCTTTTTTTTTTTCTGCTTATGTAGTACTGAGGAATCGAACCCAGGGCCTAATGCATGCAAGGCAAGCACTGAGCCACCTTCCCAGCACAGAGATTAATTTTTTCTGGTCAGTATTATAGGCATTTAGTTGTTTTCTTTTAGCATCTAAATCAGATGCTATTCTTATGTACACTTGTCTACAGATAAGGCTCCTTGCCATATCTGACTGTTACTGTGCTACCTGTTCATTCGCTTCACACTGTTTATTTTGTAGTTTTCCTTGTTCAACGATGGATATGATATCCCAAAGTGTGGAAAAAACTGGAGCAAATGAGTCAGTAATGCTGTCATAAGGAGTGGGAGTAACTGATTTGTGTGACAGTCCTCAGATCTGGTCTCAGCCCTGGGGTGAAATCCCCAGTCCTTTTTCCTTTCCTTATTTACAGGAAGGACTAGCACAACACAGCTAGAGGGCACTGGACTTGTGTAATTTCCCTTCCCCCTCTGGAATGTGGAGCTGTTTGTGGTTGAATATCCCCAGTTAAGAATGGCTAAGCCCCCTTAAAACTTTAGCAGGTTGGGTTCTGGCAAAGGAGTTTCTCTAACAGGCTGGCCCCGTTATGATGAACACATGCCTGGTACATTTCTCAATAGCTTCTTTTCCTTCTGCCTGTCAGAAACAGGAAGGAATTTTCTCCAATATTCACTTGGTAGAATTCCTGCAGGTACAACTCAAAAGGCCTTTAGGGAGCAGTTAATCTATGACTGGAGGACACTAGGGATTTGCATCTCAGAATGCTACACACTCATTCCTCAGTTTCTTTTCCTAGCATGTGTTTGAATGGAAGCTTCTCCTTGCAAGCTTGTGTTTGGGGATTTATGATTATCTCTATGTGTCCCTATTTGGGGGATAGACAGTTTGACATATAACATGTTTTTGCCAGATCTATGAAGAATTACTGACTATTTTGTATCAGCAGCTTTCTTCTTGTGGTTAAATGGAATGATGACTTCTAGCTCCCATTACATGCTAGCCCAGAAACTAGTTTCTTCAACTTCAGTTATGATAGCATTAAAAACCTTTGTCATTGTTGTTTTTAATGTACGATATGATTTTCTTTTGTTTCTTTTGTATGTTCTTCCACCTGTGGTATATCCCCTGTTGTTGCTGTATTTGATATTGGTACCCAACATCTTGTAAATACATTTCTCTAATTTGTGGAGGGGAAGGGGAATAACAAAATGCTGTAATAAGGACACAGGATGACCTATTACAACAATGATACCCACAAACACTCTGTTGGAAATGAACTTTACAACTTTGGAGGGTGGAGGAGGAGTGGGGAAGTATGTGAAAGAAGGGATAGTAGAAGGAAAACAAAGGAGGGGCTAACAATGCTCCACCAGAAATGTACTCATTGCCTTATTCATGTAACCGTAACCCCTCTGTACAGCATCTTTACAATAAAAAAAAACCAAAGGTTTTCTAAAGCACAACTTACATGTCTATATGGCACTCCATTTTGTGTCACATATTTAATTAAAATTCCTTTCAATTGGATATTTATGTTTTTGATTTTACATCTACTTTCTTTTCTTTTGCTGTTATAATAAGAACTTCCAAACCTCATTCTAGAACCATCTTTGTATATACTTATTTAATTATACTTTGTGAATGTAAAATCTCTACAAATCTCTGCACATGGTCATTTTCTATGTTCTCCCTTCCTGCCTTCTTTCCCTCCCTCCTTGCCTCCTACCTCCCTCCTTCCCTCCTTCCTTCCTTCCTTCTTTCTTTCCTTCCTTCCATTCTTCCATTCCTCCTTCCCTCCCTTCCTACTTCCTTCCCTTTCCCTCTCTCCTACATTCTTCCCTCCCTCCTTCCTTCCTTTTTTCCCTTCATTTTCTCTTGTCTTTGTCTTTCCTCCTCCTCCTCCTCCACCTCCTCTTCTACCTCCTCCTCCTCCTCCTCCTCCTCCTCTTCCTCCTCCTCCTCCTCCTCCTCCTCCTCCTCCTCCTCCTCCTCCTCCTCCTCCTCCTCCTCCTCCTCCTCCTCCTCCTCCTCCTCCTCCTCCTCCTCCTCCTCCTCCTCCTCATAGTTCTCCGGCTTCCTCTCTGCTGTATATTGAACCTATGGCCTCATGTACACTCTACGACTGAGCTATATTCCTGCCCTGCTTGTTTTTGTACTGCAGGAATATTGAGTATTGGAAGGGTGCTTCTTACCTGTACCTTCAGAACAGTCCTCGTGTGTGTGTGTGTGTGTGTGTGTGTGTGTGTGTGTGTGTGTGTGTGTGTATGTGTGTGTTACTCCTATTAGAAAGAAGAGTGCAATCCAGGACAGGGGAAATAGTGTGTTAAATTCAAGATCCTCAGGAGCTTGGTAGATGAACACAAAGAAAATGACACAAAAGAAGAACCAACTAAGATTTTAACAAGAGACAAAAATATAAATAGAAAAAGAAAACATAAGTTGCAAGAGAAGATCTAACTTAAGGAACAGAATTTTTCTGTGCCAAAGTGATTAATTCAGCTTTTGTAAACTCTTAGAATTTTGCTTTTCTCTGAACATCCCTGACACAAATAGGATGATACCCAGGAGATACATTCTGATGAACATTGCAATTATGGAAGAGTTCGGTATATAAGGCAATGGTGACTCTAATACCATGACAGACAACTCTGCAACATAGTGATTAATATCCCCATCATGTAGATGAGAAACTGAGGATCAGAGAAGTTGTTTGAGTTCCAGTGTCATATATCTAGGAATGGTCAAAGGCAACTGTCTATTCTTTTCTTTATGCTACTATGTTTTCTTTTCCTGTGATATGGAGGCAGATAAGCATTAGATGAATGGGATCCAGTAGTTGCACTGTGTTGATTAAGAGGATTGTTGGAAATAACACATCTAGGGGCAGGGTGTGATAGTTCAAGCCTATAATCCCAACTACTCAGGAGACAAATCATGAAAAATATGGTTTGAGGCCATCCCTAGACAAAATAAGCAACCTCAAAAAACCAAAGTAACTAAAGCAAAAAGGGCTGGGGATGTAACTCAAGTGCAAGACAGTAAGTTAAAATCTCATTACTGGTAAAAATAAATGTCTACAAGTAGAAATTTGAATCAGATCAAGGAAGCAGAATTTGGTCAAGTCCACCAGGTGAACACAGTAGCTAAATTGGTCAAGGAAAACATCAGAAGCTATGAGGTCCAGAAATGTGACTAGCAAATAGAACAAGAAGAGGTACAAGTGGAGAGAGACATAGATGATAACATGTGCCCAAATATGTGATGGTACATCTTTTTTTACTTATTAGCATCCATTAGTAGTATAAGGGAAGCAGTCTTGTGGTGCTGTTTTCCATACATGTATGTAATGTATCTTGGTCAACTTTCCTCCATCTATCACAGTCCTCCATGCCATTCCCTCTTCTTAATATAATTTCAACAGATTTTATTGTTTGTTTTCATACATACAAATAAGCTCCTTTAACCATATTCCTCCTGGTACATTTTATTAGTCACTGGTGAGTCACCCTGGTTGAAAGGAACCCAAGATGGACTGCTAGGATTCAAAGGATAGTGCTGGAGATGGGGCCCAAGTAGGTCCACATAACGCTGAATCCCACACACCTCCATTCTAGATGATGTTCACCAAAGGAAGAGTCACTTGGTTTATTTTCAAGAAGCTAATTCCATCTAAACAGAACAGAGGCAGAGACAATGCTCATGTTGAGTTGGCAGAGGGCTAGGGAGAGGTTCTTTTCCTCTGGGTAATAATCCTGTATCCAGCTACTTAAGCAGCAACAAATACAGCTAATGCAATGGAAGGTTGTGTGCTAAATGGATATTGTGCAAGAAGGAAAAAAATACAATTGTTGAATGATGATACCTTATAAATATGTTACGGAGGGAAGAATTTATTGAGTTAGAGTTTTTTCTCTCCACACTACGAGGGAGCATCTTGAAGACAGGGATTGGTACACTTAGGGAATATTTTAGTGTGGTTATGGGAGGAGAACTTAAAGTTTGAAATGAGTATGTGGGATTTGAAATGAAAGCAGTTTATCCGGCTATGTATACTGTCAGCAGAGAGTTTGGCAGATGAGATGTCTCTCATTTATCTAGAATAAAACTCTGTAAACATGGTTTATAAAGAGCATACTAGTAAATGTTTAAGATGTTGCAGGCTATAACATATTTCTTATAACCACTCAACTGTGGATAGAAAAATAGCCATAGACAGAAAGTAAGTGTGGGCAACTATATGTCAAGAAGATTCTATTTACAATAATTGAGTAGTGTGCCATGAGTAGTTTGCCAACCTATGTACTTTTCTTGACTATAAGATGTTGAAGGTGTGTGCATGTGTGCACACACACACACACACACACACACACACGCACGCATATGCTCACACTGCTGTGAGACAGAGTAATCTATAGCAATTTTTCAATGAAAAGCTTCAGAAATTTGAAGTAAACATGGTAACTAAGCAAGATAATCTGAAGGATTTGAAGGCGTAGGAATACTGGTTACACATTTTCTCGATCTAATCATCCACTGAGGGGCATCTCGGCTGATTTCAAATCTTGGGTATGGTAAATCATGTTACAGTGAGCATGGTTGGAATGTGGTATATACATACACAATGGAATTTTGTTTATATATCATAGAGCATGCTATTGTACCATTTGTAAGGAAATGGAAAGACTTGGAAAAAAATTCTATTAAATGAAGTAAGCCAGACCCAGAGAAATACAAGTTGTGTGGTTTCTCTCATTTGTGGTAGCTAGAATGTGCCATAATTCTGCAAGTAAACACACAAGGTGATATGCAGATGGTTATAAATGACGTAACTAAAGTGTAATTATAATAGACTCTATGGAGACCTCAAATAGTCTAATTCTTTAGAAATTCTAAGTCAAAGCTCAACAAAATAAGTCCAGGAAATGGGGTTGTGGCCAAGAGGAGAGGGGTAGACAAATGAAGAGGGGAAGGAGGAAGAATACAGTAAAAATTCATTGTAAATACCACAAAATTAAGGGAAAGGCGTAGGTCAAAGGGGGGTGAAAATGTTGAAGCATGGCACAGGTTAAGATGCATCTTATACATAAACTGCTTTGTTAAATGACAAAAAAAAATTCAATATATATCCAAAAACTAAGAAAAGGGAGGGAAGGGGTAGGTACGGAGGGGTGGGTGAGAATGTTGAAAGGGGTAACATTGATCCAGACACACTGTATTCATAAACTGCTTTTGTACAACTACTTAAATAGAATGAATTAAAAAAAAAACAAATCCTGATTTCTCTCAATACTTGAGACTGCAGGAGGAAATTGGGGGAAAAAAAAGAAAAGAAAAACACATCTCACATCCAAGAAGTGAACAATGCAAAACATTTAGAGAATGCAGATTTACAAAGTAGAGGCAAGGCATCAAACTGAAGAACAAAGACAGGAGAAAGGGGGTGGTTGAAGAGGATAACCGGGAAATTACAGTGGGAGAGAAACAAATAAAGGAAGTCCGAGTGATTAGGAAGGAGAAGGTCAAGCTGAACATGCGTCTTTGCTGTAATGCTAGAAAAAAAGAGAGGAGGGAAGGGAAGAAAGCTAGTAAACAGCCCATAGCTGCAAAGAGGTAACAGGAAAGAAATCGCCTGGGCCTTGTAAACCAGATGTGACATTATTAAATGAATGGAGGGAATGGAGAAGAATGAAAAGCTCCCGCCTAAGATGTCCACATTAAATATGTGGTTTGTGAGCTTGTTTAGCAAATATTGTTAAGAGCTTACAGGGAGGGGGAAGGGAGGAAGAGTTGCTTGCTCTTTGGCAGATATGTGCACACTCCTGCATTTCAGAAACTGAGCCAGGGTTAGGTCTACCAAAGGAATTCAGTGAGAGCCTATGGCTGTCCATTTAGTTTTTCATTCATTTACTCTTCTATGCATTCCTAAGTCCATTAGACATTTCCTGAGCATCTACTTTGAGATTCTTTTCAGGCATCAACAGATCTCTCAGGTGCTCAAATAGACCGAGTGGAAGAAGTAATGACAGCTTCCAAAATGAGTTCTCAGCGGGGCCCTGGACCTCTTCAAGCCAGAGGAAGCAGAAAGTAAGCACTTGATATCTATACAAACATCAAGACTTCAATTTGATCCCGTCCCTTCACTTTACAAGTAGAGAAAGCAAAGTCTTAAGAAGGGATTCAGGATGAAAAATAAAAATTAAGATTTTACTATATGGTAGGTGTTTTTCTGTGTCAGTTGTGGTAGAATACAAATAACACGATAGTATGATATAATCCTCGCAACTACCTGGTTCCAGAACTTTCCCATCATCTGCAAAAGATATCTCTGCCTTGTCAAAAGTCAATCTTTATTCTCCCCACTGCCCCTACTCTCTGGCAGCCACTAATCTGTTTTCCCTCTGCAGTTTTTCCTGTTTATATTTCATATGAATGAATTGTGTGATACATAGTTTTTTTGCATTTGGCTTCTTTTCCTTAGCGTTATGTCTTCACGGCTATTCTATATTCTCACATATGACAGCACTTGTGTTTCTTATCACTGTTTATCCATTTATCTGCTCTTAGGTGTTGAATAATTCATTTTACTTTTTGGCTATTGTGCATAATGCTCTATCTGGCATATTTTAAAGTGTTTTACACTTATTAATTTAGTCATGTGCACAAAAGTCCTTGGAAAAAGCATTTATAATGATACCCATTTTTCTAGATGAGATGTCTAAGTTATGGTTTCTAGAAAAGAAGTTTTTTGAAGGGAAGGTCTAGAGCTACAACTCAAATTTTTGGTTCTTATCCTATTCTCTTTCCATTCTACCCACTTAGCTCAATTCTTTTTTTAAGAGTTGTAGGTGCTTTTCCTAAGCTTTTACCATCAAGGCAGGTACTCTACTACTTGAGTCATTGCTCCTGCTTAGGCTACAGTGATCCTCAGATCTCTCCTGAGTAGCTGATATTACAGGCATGCAAGAGCTACTTGGTGCCCAGCACAGCTCAGTTCTTTATGAAATGCAGAGTTCACCCCTGACTGCTTTCCTCAATGTCTAACACAGTCATATGTACTCAATATTTTTGGTATGAATTAGTTGAATTGAGTCCTTAAAACACAGAAAACCAAAGGAAGGACAGGGAAACATTTTTAAGAAGTCATCATTTACTTTTTAATAACAAATGTATTTAACAAGCTATTATAAAGAAGTTCTGGTGAATTTATATATGATTAAGTACTGTAGAGCCATTACAGCAATGCTGTAGAAGAAAAATAAGGTGATTTGTGTTATCTCAGTCCTCTGAAAGAAGGCTCCTTTCCTAACTCTGGAAATCTGATTTAGAGAGACTTAGTAATCTGCATGAATCCAAATAGCCCCAAAGCTAGAATTCTGCCTGTACCCCCAAACCCACACTCTTAACCACATCAATACATTTAAATGAAAATTTAACAAGATCTTAGCAGTGTTTTATTTGTAAGAAAAAGATATTTCTACTTCTCAGCTACATTCTTTTGTTCCCGCTAATACCCTGCAGTGCATTTGTAACTGAATTAAAGTAGTACAATTTCTCTTACAAAGAAGATAAATCAATGTCGAAACATGTTTTTTTTTGGGGGGAGGAGAGATTAAACCTCTTCATTTAATTGAATGGACTATAGTAAAATAAGGATGTAAAAATACTAGTAAGCCACTGAAGAGTAAGAAAACATGTTGGTGAGGAACGCTGAATGGATGTATAGATAGATTTGTGGATAGTCTTGATTTGCCATTTGGACGATTTGGAGCTAGTAATGGATAATGACCATTGCTTTTCCCTAAGTTTGCATCTTATTTTTATTTTTTGGTGCTGGTCCTGTGGCTTGAACTCAGGGCTTTGCCAATGAGCTTCTCTGCTCAACATTATCACTCTACCACTTGTGCCATAGCTCTACTTTAGGCTTTTTTGGTGCTTAATGGGAGATAAGTCTCATGGACTTTCCTGCCTATGCTGGCTTTGAACCACGATCCTCAGATCTCACCCTCCTGAATAGCTAGGATTGCAGGAGTGAGCCATTGGTGTCTGGCTTACATCAGTATTTTATTTCTCAATTTCTTCTGATGATCTAAGAAGACAATTAGCAAACTTAGCAGCCGTTATAGCCAGGTCTTGTGTGATCCCACTGGAGATGAAAGCATTCAGTTATTCAAATAGTATGCCCTAGTCTAACCCCTATCTAGAACTTTCCTTGGCTCTCATTTCTGAATATTTCCAGTAAGTACTTGCATGGGGCCTGATTCAATCTACACAGTGTAGCTGCCACAAAGAACTTGAGCAATAACACTCCTTTGCATTATGAATACAAAAACAACATGGGCTTGTTATTGTTTGTTGCTGTGGCTAGGAACAACTTCCAGAAAAGTAGTCATTGTCTCTAAGGACTCAGGCTGTTGATATTTAATTCCAGATTTCCCCTTTCAAGTCCTGTCTCCTAATTCACTCAGCAGTGGCATGCCTCCTCAGTAGACATGAAATTGCCTTCATTTCCATAGAAACCGCCTGCAAAGCTGCAAACACAGGATTACACTCTCCCTCCAGGCTGAGGCAGGAAGGCCAGATGGGTTATGAAGGGAAAAGGACCTCAATGAGACATAAATCACTTGGTGAGGGAGCAGATGACGAGGAAGGAAATCACTTTAGGAGAAAAATTGTGTGTGGGGCAATCTTTGCCTGGCGCAGGGTGAAATTCCCCAGAAAAGTGGCCAGCAATGTGAACTCCTTTCCAAGGCCAATGCTGGGATGCTGGTGCCAATGATCCTGGAAACAAAGGATTCTTCTTCCCTGGACTCACAGCTCATCAGAACCTGAGACAACAGACATAAAGTTCTAACTCCTCCCGAGTGTGTGAAGCTAGAACAGGAAGCTAGGTATATCATCACTCTCTTGTCTCTAATAGCATCTGTCTCGTGGTTATCAGCCCTTCTTGATTCCCTGCTATTATTCTCATTTAAAGTTGATGTGCCAGAGCTACTTTTCCTTTCTCTCCTCCAGATTTTAGCAGCACCGTAAGTATTTTCAGGGAGTCTTCCTTAGGACTGCAAAAGTTGGTGAGAATCACCCATGTGTCCCTAAGTGCAATCTCTGTTTCATAACTCTTATCCTGTATTACCAACATTTGTTCATCTCTCTGGCATTTGTCTGAAAGTTCTTTGGTCACCGGATGCAAATGAGGGTTTGTGAAGTTCCCTCCAAAAGTTGGGTTTCTTCACATAGGTTCCTTGATTTCTATTTCAGAATAAGCATTTCTGGACAAGTCATAACGGTAAGAAAACTTGGCAGCGCTTTAGTGAGTAAGTGAGTAAGCAGACAAGCAGACAAAAAGGCAAGCAGAAAAGCAGAGACACGCTAACAGTGCTGGTGCTCTCAAAGAGAGAGAGACTGAGCTATTTGGCATCGGGGTCATGATGAAGGCAGGGGGGTCCAAATTTAAATTATTCAAGGATATATGTTTAATTTTTCTCTAATTACTCCTGGTGTTACACTTTCTGAGTTCCTGGATATTAGGGGCATTCCTTCCAGGTAAGAATGCATCCTGCCATAAAACAGATGCTTATCCTTGAGATAAAGAAGGTGTCCTGTTATCTCTCTTGGAAGCAAAGATAGTGCTTCTGTGTTTTTAACTACCTTGTTTCTGAGTTGTCTTCACTAGGCCTCATTTCCCATAATTTATCCTGCCTCATTTCCCCCTAAAATGACTTTGGTCCCTTAATCGTAAGGAAAGTAGATAAATTAATATCTCCTATATTTGCTTCAAGCTTAAGATTTTTTTCATTCCTGGCAGCCATTTCCCACCATGCCTCATTTCCCTAGTTTATCCAGGCTTGCTTTGAGGGCAATGGCTTTAGCACCCAACTTGCAGCAAACCCAGGTTTGTGCTCAGTATTAGTGTGTGTGGTGTGTCTGTGTCTGTGTCTATGTTGTCTATGTCTGTGCTAGTACTGGAGCTTGAACTCAGGACTTCATACTCTTGATGCTTTTCCCCCCCCTCAAGGCTGGTATTCTAGCACTTCAATCACAGCTCCACTTCTGGTTCTTTTGCTGGTTAATGGAGATAAGAGACTCATGGACTTTCCACATGTCTGGCTCCAAACCTTGGTACTCAGATCTTAGCCTACTTAGTTGCTAAAATGATGGGTATGAGACACCTGTACCCAGATCTTTTTTTTACCTCTTTTTTAGAGGAGATCTCACTCACTGAATTGTCCAGGCTGATGTTGAGCTATGGGCTCAAGTGATCTTCCTGTTCCAGCCTTCTAAGTAGTGGTGACTACCTTTGCCTGCTACTTGCTTGGCTTACACCCTTCCTTTTATGAAAACAGTCTTATGAATGACCTCAGTGAAAGCAGACCTGTGTGGACAGAGGTTGTTTGACCCTTCCCCTGATGTTCTCCACCCCCACTCACGGCAGAAGCTCAGTGGGAAGAGGGCACCTTACAGCTAGTATGTTCCCCATTCTGTCTCATTGAGTAGATTATATTTAGAGCCCTTATCACACTAAAATTCAGGTGTTCTGGATATGTAGGGAGTGAGCTCCACAGATGCCGTAATCAGTTTCAGCTAGTGGATAGGCACCAGTTTTCCCTGCAAATGGGTATCCTGATGTAGAGCAATGGGCATGAGGCTTAAAGTGATGATGTCTGATTTTTGAACCCAGAACCAGCGCTCTCCAAAGGATATTCAACTTTGACCAAGTGATTTCACTTTCCTGAGGCAGTGTCCTCATCCATAGATCGTGATCAGATTTTATGAGCGGTCATGTCCTGAGATCGCTACCATTTCCTAGGTAATTAAGGGTTTTTGCATGGTCTTCAGTATCCTTGCATGGTCTTGCTAGTTACATGAACAAGTTTGTGACCCTGACACACAATTTTCAGCATGCTCTAAAAGTGATGAATCACCAAGCTCAGTACTCCTGTCTTATAACAGAACCACTTGCATGCAGACATGGAACTTTGCATCATCCCAATGAGTCTTAGGAATCCTGAGCAACCCATGAAAACCAGTATAACTCTGGCTAATGTTTCTGAGTGGTAAAGTGCTTTGTTCTTGATTTTGTCCTGCCTTCTAGCAGCACACACAAAATAGTAAAGCTTACTTCTTACATTACAAATAATAAATCAGTATCAGACTCTATACAGTTCTTCACATGCATATTACCTAAATTATCACAAAAACCCATCAATAGATAGTTCTAATAACCATATTTCATAACATAATAATCACACAGCTGTTACATGGTAGGATTAAGATTATACTAATATTCCGTTCTGTTATGTTATACTCTATTCTATTCTATTCTATTCTATTCTATTCTGGTGAATAGCAGGTACAATTGCTGGCCATGAAGCTGTATCTGTAAAATGGGGATGCTATCTACCTCATTATATTCTCTTGGAGGGTGAAATGAAATCATTACTCAGTTGCTCAAGAGTAATTCCAAGTGTTCAATAAATAATCTTTTATTATGCTTATTTTGCTAAGCTTGCTTTGTGTATAATCTACTGCCTTTGCCTGTTTCCCAGTGGGAACTGGGTGTTAGGCCTGCTGGGAGATTAGCAGGCCATCTGGGAAGCTGGCTTGCCTTAGCTGCATGTGGACAGCAGGCTTCGGGGCTCAGCATTTGCCCTTGTGAATGGAGATGAGAGCCTTCTCCCCAGAGAGACTTAATTAGCTAGTTGTCAGAAGCGTGTTGATTGATGCAACGCCTGTCTTAGATTGGAGTTATGGTTACTCTGATGTGGGATTCTCAGTTTATTTCATCTGTCATCTCTCTTCCTCTCTTTTTCAAAATAAAGCCTCCCTTGTCTTCCACTTCTCTTTTCTTTCTGTCTTCAGACAAGATAAAATATCCTTCACTGGTTAGCAAGATTTACTCTACTGGCAGCTGTGCTGAGCTTGGGAGCTCCGTATAGCAGCACCCTGTTAGGACAGACAGCCACAAGACCAACTGTCTTCCAGCAGCTCATACTGCTGCTTAAGGAAGTAGACTGTGGAGTAGGCAAAGCCTCAGTCAGGACTCAAATGCCTGCTGGGCATGTTATTAGCTTTATGACCTTGGGCAGATACCCTTTGTGAACTCCACTATCTTCATCTCTAAAATGACTAGGGTAAGTGTATATATAGTATAGGATGTTGAAAAAATAAAAGAAGAAAATCTCTGAAACACTACATACCCTGCATGCTTTAAGTTTTGTAAACCCTCAGTAAATGGTTTATAGTATTATTGCCTGTATGCATTACTTTTTTTCCTTTTATGAGGGGTGTGTGTGTGTGTGTGTGTGTATGTGTGTGTGTGTGTGTGTGTGTGTGTGTGTGTGTGTGTGTGTGTGTGTGTGTGTGTGCACCAGTACTATGGCTTGAACTCAGGACTCAAGCATTTTCTTTTAGCTTTTTTACTCAAGGTTTAAGTTCTACCAATCAAGCCACAGCTTTATGTCTGGCTTTTTGGTGGTGAATTGGAATGACGAGTCTCAAGGACTTTTCTGCCTAGGATGGCTTCAAACTGTGATTCTCAGATCTTAGCCTACTGAATAGCTACGATTACAGGCATCAGCCACTGATGCCTAGCTTCTTTTATGAACTCTTGATAAACACAAAATAAAGTTTATTAACTGATATATCTCACAATGATGTGCATTGCTTACTCATAGGTGGCAGATACTGTATCAACAGTTGGTAGAACAGAATGCAAACTTCCCTTGGTGAAAATAAACCCCTGCCTTCAAGGTGCTAACCATTTAAGGGAACAGGGGTAGGAGGAAAGCCAGCCACAATCCTAATCTTACAGTACTGTGTGGTTGACATTGCAGTGGCAGCATGGCCCTCAGAGAGAGGGAAAGCCAAACTGGGACTTGGAGGATCAGAAAGCTTCACTGAACGTTTAAATAGACTGGCAGAATATGCACAGCAGATACGGCTGCTGTGTGTAGAGTGGAAGTGAGGTGTAAAGGGTGAGGAGTGGAACAAATCTGTAAAAGGTAAAGAATGGCATGTGCAGATTTCTGTGGAAAGTCAAAGCCAGAGAGATCAGCCCAGGTCACATTTGCTATGTTTAACAGACCGAGTGCAGGGCACAAGCCCTGGAGGCTTGTCTGGTTGTCTGGGCTGCTTTCTTGCTAAAGGTGCCATCTGATCCTAAGCTTATACCTCCTAAATAGTATAGCACTTGTCTAACAATCAGTTATTTCAGGCAATTAGGATTTTTGTCAAGGGATGTAATGTACCCTGAAAAAGTACATTTTCTAGGTCTCCCTTGCAAATACAGCCACGCACAGCTGAGTGGAAGTCTTGACTGACATTGATGCGTGCTGACTGGAGATGCAGCAAAAATGAAAAACTCAGGGTGTGTCATAAGAAGTTCTGTGAACTTCTGCCAACAAACTAATGAACCAGGCAGAATGATTGAAGCTCTGAGAGATCAAGGGACATGTTGTCTCATGCAATGAGTAGTCTAGGATAAATCCTTAACTTGAAAAACATTTTTTTAATAAGAGGAATGATTAAAAAGACAAGACAAAATGCTAGGATACAAGAGAAATGAATCCCAGTCTTCCTTCTAAGAAGTCTAATTGTGATGTTAGATGAGCCATTAACTTTTAAATAACACAAATTCCTCGGAACACATTAAAGCTTCTACTTCAGAGTCATTGTGGTGCTCCAATAAAAGTAATGTTATATTAGTTGAAACACTGTTGCCTATGTCCTAGGCAACATGTCCTATGTCCTAGTTTTTGTTCTAAATAATTATTAGAGTAGGTTGATTGTACAGAGGACTTTCACTGTGGTTTTCCTTTCTTGTTTTCATTCTTGCCTTTCTTTCTTCCTTCCCTCCCTCCCTCCCTCCCTTCCTTCCTTCCTTCCACCCTGCCTGCCTTCCTGCCTTCCTTCTTGCTTTCTTTTTTGTGCCAATTCTGGGGCTTGAACTTAGGGCCTTGGCATTCTCCTCTCCCCCACCCCCTCTCTCTCTCTCCCCCCCCCTTTCTCTCCCTCTCTCTCAGCTCTTTGGCTCAAGGCTGATTTGTCCTTTACCACATGAACCACAGCCTCACATCTGGCTTTTTGATGGTTAATTTTAGAGATAAGAGTGTTGTAAACATTTTTTATCTGAGCTGGTTTTGAACTGTGATCCTCAGATCACAGTCTCTTGCGTAGCTAGTAATACAGGCCCGAGCCACCAGTGCCTGGCTTACTGTAGTTTTCCACGAATGCATATATTATACATTGGTTAAATTAACCCCCTCTATTACTCTTTCTTTTCCCTTTCCTACTCTCCTATTTTTCAAACCATTTTAGTGACTATTTTGCCATTTTTATACACAGGTATAATGTATTTCATATTACTGATCTTCTATCCATTGCTCTCTCTCCTTTCCTTTTCCCCTCTCCCTTATCTTCTTCAAACAATTCCACATTTACATTCATAGCATGTGTGGGGGTAGGGTGTCTAGAACAGGGAGATGATGACAGATTACATAAACTCTTTTCATAGCAACCAAAAGTCTCATCTAAAATGTGCAATGTTTGTTTTTCTAAACCTGGCTTATTTTGCATTACATCTCTATTTCCAGTTCCACCCATTTTCTTGCAAATAACATAGCATTTAGAAATTTACATGTGTCCTTATTAGTGTTGTTATTTGTAGAAGTAATGTTAAACTGTATAGTCTTTTTTGAGCATGTGTGTATTGATGGTATATTGTGTTCATACTCTTGACCCAAAGAGATCTTGTTCACTGTAGTTTCTTCCCCTGCAGTTTGGGTCATCTTTTTCATTATGATAATATGTTAAGACATGGGACATTTTCTATAGTTTTAATTTCTTTTCATTTCTTTCAGAGTTTTTGCTCATAATTTTGTATCTCTCCACTTATTTGTTCTTTGAAATTTTTTTTCCCTTCCTTTGAATAACTTTACACTGCTTGAAGATAGACCTTTCACAATGATCATCAAATTGTGTTGATCCTAAGAATTATCTCAAAAATCCTAGCCGTGCTAGATTCTGGGTGTCTTCTTCAAAACATAGATTTGCTTTGAAAATGTCAGTATTTTAACTTTCTGTTTGGAAATGGTGATGGACTCACAGGAAGTTGCAAAGGCTGCACATTAGGTCTCCTGGACACTTTTACACTGCTTCTCCAATTGCAACAGCTAATGAATAGCAGTACATTAGCAGCTAGGTAGCAGGGAGTATTCACCTTCACCAGTTTTAACGTGCATTTATGTGTGTATGTTTTTCTCTGGGTTAATGTACAGTTCTATGCAAATTTGTCCCAGGTATGATTACCACTATAATCAAAATACAAAATACATTCCAGGGACATCCTCATCCTTAATTGTTCACCTCGGCCTTGTTCCTTTTCTCTGGAAACCCCTAATCTCTTTTCCCTTATCATAGTTTTGTCTGAAGATGCATGGACTTATATGATAGGTAATTAACTGTTCCTTAAACAAAAGATCCTTAAGGTTCATTGCAGTCTTAATGTAATGGTAGTATGTTCTTTCTCATTGCTGAATACTAAGGCATTGTGTGAATACCTCAGACTCTATTTATCTACTCAACTGTTGGAGAACATTTGGACCATTTTCAGGTTGTAGTTTTTATAAATAAACTGGCTGCGTGCATTCCTGTGCATAGTTTGGTAGGAATGTACAGTCTTATTTCTCTGGGACAGATGCCCAAGAGTATAAGTACTAGACTATAGGTTTAGTACATGTTTAGTCTTATGGGAAACTGGCAGACTACCTTCTAGAATCACTGAATTGTTTTACATATGAATTCACAGTGTATAGGAAAAGTGTTTTTTGTTCTTTTTTCTTTTTTGTAGGTCCTTAGATTTGAATTCAGGGCCTTACACTAACTAAATTACTGATCTACCACTTGAGCTACATATCTAGCTCTACGTTTGCTGGTTATTTTGGACATGGATAGAATCTAGCCAATCTTTCTGCCAAGGTTGACATTGAACTGAGATCCTCCAGTTTTCAGTCTCCCTAATAACTAGAAATGTCTAGCCTAACTAGGGAGTCATGAGCCATCAACACCCAGTTAGAAGTCCATTTTTTCCATACATATTTTGTTCTGTAAGCAACTCTAATATTTGAAATCATAGACTACAAAAATATAGACTATAAAGAATGTGGGAGTAATAAGATGTTGTACATTTAGATGATAGTGATAATTCTTCAACTTTGTAAATATACTTAAAACTGTGAACTGGATATTCCAAGTGCACATTTTAAAAGAGTTATACCTTAATAAATGGATTTTAAAGATAGACTATTTCAACAGATTTGATTCTTTTTATTTAACTACAACTCATTGTTTCACCAAACTTTTAATTCATAAACATGAAAAACTAAAGATTTGCCATGTGGCATGCATTATATACATTGCCCTGCACACATCACTGCATATAATCTCCATATAGTCTTTTCCCATAGTTCATCACAAACACTGCTGTAATAGAAGGTATTCCAGCATGGCTAGTAAGGGGGAGGGTCTGGCACCAGGTGCTTGGGTGCAAAGCCTAATCCATATACCAACTTACTTGTTGTTTAACAGTTGTCACCTTTTTGTATTGTCCAATTTTTAAGTAGAAATGGAAAAAGCTCTCCTATCCCACTTTCTAAAGAACAAATGAACCAATGCATATAATGTATTTAGAAGTTGGCCTGCCTAGTATCAGTGCTGTTATTGAATTCATGATGACGTTTTCCATTTAGCAGGTCATAATGGTATGGAAATAGTGTTATAAGAGTGTGTCCTGTGTATTAATAAAAGATGACAGATTGTACATTGTGTATGTATGACAGACTGTACTTCCTGGGCATGAATTTACGTACTTAGTCCAAGGGGTAAATACACCATGGTTGTGTGATTTATCCTAATTTTATAAAAGGAAATAAACATTAAAAGGTTAAGAAAATTTTCTGTTTTCATGAAGCAAGTATTTGATCTAACCAGAATAGGAAAACAAGTCTCTCTATATCCAAATTTTATGGATTTTTTCATTTACAAACAAACAAAAGTGACAAAAATTGTACTATTCTTCAAATACGGCCTATATCTTAGAATATTAAGATATATTGGGCTTCTGTTTGTTCTTTATTCAGAAACTAAACTTTAACATGTCTAAGATTTTCATATTTAAAATATATATTGAAATAAATATATTTTGAGAGAGAGCCCCAAGTTTGTCTTCAAATTTCTAACCCCTATAAGTTGAAGCATAGTTGAATTGGGAAGGGTAAATTAATCTATGATTGACACAGTACCTTATCAGAAAGATTCGGAAAGAAACCAAGAAATTCATTTTTGAGATTAGAAGGCAGATGTTCAACTCAATTAGAAAGCAAAAACAAAATGAATTCTGAGTTAAGAAGAAAGAGAAATCTGAATGCAGTATATTGTTGCCAACATTTCTCAAATTTGTCCATCCATGGATTTGTGGTCTTTGTCTTCTTCCAGCTCCTTTCTCTTTATAAACTGCCAAAAGTGGTAATGGAAGCAGAAAAGTTCCCCTAATGTCGGCCAATTCATTGAGAAAAACAACAAAGGAGATTTTATTTCCTTTGTAGCGAGCCTCAAAGATTCTGCGACCCATCCCTCAGGTTCATGGAAGAATTTGCCTGTAAGTCTCTACTGGAAAGAAATGCAAGATTTGGAACTCCATTTGGAAAACTTAGATCTTCCAAGTTTCTGGATCACTGAAAAGGCAGACTCACAAAGAGGAGCCACATTGATGTGAGAGGAGATGTTTGGAGCAAACCCAGTAATTTATTCTAAGGGATATAGTGCTCTTTCTTATGTGTTGTCATGCCATAACTTCTATTTTACTTCTATTTATTTGATTGGGAGCAGGAGAAGCAAAGTCTGTGTCCCATATGGTTTAAAGAAAAAGTCTTGGATTGTATTAGGAAGTTCTCTAAGCCATGAGAAATTGACTGAAAACCCTAAAGAGAATCAAAACCTAAAGCTTTGAGCTCTAGCAGGATGCTGCAGAGGTTGGCTTCAGATGCATTTCATTTTGCATTGCCATTAATGGCTTGGAACAAGGCCATAAACCTATTACAGTAATTATGTCTGCAGATGAGGGCAAATAGGGTGGTATTACAGATACCATGAAGGAAAAGATATAGTGCAGAGCAACCTAGAGAGATTAGAAATATGGACAGGAAATGAGCAAATGAGATCAGCCTGGAAAACTGCAAATGTGCATCTGGAGAAAAGCGTAATTTGAAAAACACGGAGCTATTGAATGGCAGGGTCCTACTTGGAAAGCATCGATGGACTCAAGCGGATGTTCAACCTAAATATGTTTGTAACACAATGGAAAAAAATAATACTTAAGATCCTATGTTCTTATAGCCCTTTAACATGCATTTCTTTAAATTGGAGGCATTTCCATGATCTTACATGATCATCAGCCCAACCAGAGTGGACGAGATGAGGAAAGGTTTAGTGAATTGCTTAAGGTCAAATAATTTGTTTAAAAAAGTGACAAGTTAAAACTTGGGGCTCTTAACTCCATATTCCTCTCCTCTTTTCACAACACCACCTTTTAATTATGTCTTGGATCTCAGAATAGTACTTTGTGGCTCCGTATTGACCCATCTCTTTCTGATTCTGTGCACAATTTTATTTCATTTAAAACTGAACTTAGTATTACCGAACCATTGACCAAGACATAAGCTGAACTCATGTCCCCATTGTGTGTGTGTGTGTGTGTGTGTGTGTGTGTGTGTGTGTGTGTGTGTTGTGGTGGTGGTGGTTATTGTTGTTGTTGTTGCTAGTCCTGGGGCATGAACTCAAAGCCTAGGTGCTGTCCTTGAGATTCTTTTGTTCAAGGCTAGTCCTCTACCACTTGAGCTATATCTCCACTTTTGGCTTTTTCAGTAATTGATTAAAGATAATAGTTTCACAGCCTTTCCTTCCTGGGCTGTTTTTGAATCATCCTCAGATTGTAGCCTCGTTAGTAGCTAGGATTATAGGTGTGAGCCATTAGCTCCCAGCTCCTGTTTGTTTTTAGGAAGAATTAAGGCAATGCATAATGAATGGTGGATCTCTAAAGCTACAGTTGAAGTCAGAGCTATACACGCCTGATGTCACCAACTATGGGGGAGTCAGGCATGACTTTTGCTATCAGGTTGACCACTACAGTCCATGGAAGTGACCTCAGTGAAGATCTAAAAGATTGTCTATTACACTAGAGCAATAGACAATCAGAAGTAGAGATCATGAAGCCTAGCCTTAGAGAGGTGTGTTGGGGAGAGTGGAAAGGAAGAAATATATAAAGTAACTATTTGGCTAGAAAACATGTCTTAGCATATAGTAAACAGGCAAACTTAGCTTTTCAATGATAACTTTTCCAATGTTTATCTCAATCTGATTTCTTAGGGTCTTATTATGGAATTCCTGTCTTAAGGTTGGCCCTATCATTTTTCCTTTTGGTAATGCTGTATGAGTTTATGTGCATTTTATCTCTTTCTTTTGTACAGAAAGCAGGTAAAAACAGTCACATTAGATGTCTTTTTTGGATTCTGCCAGCACTGTAATGGCTCCTTTTTCCCTGAGAAATGTCTCTGTGTTCTGATGAATAGATACCTCACAGTCCAGTTGAGCTTGTGTTCTGTGACTCCTCCATCTCTTCTGCATAGTGACCAAACTGAACCCAACAGAAAAATCTCCAGTTGGGAATTGAATCCAGGAAATGTGCATCTTCTTCTCCTAGAATCTGACCCAACTGAAGAAATAAAGAATGGCCAAATGCATAAAGAAAAAAAACAAAACTGCAGCTAATTTAAACATGAGTAGAGAGAATGATACTAAGGTCTCAGAGGGTAAAATAGATTGTGGCTCACAAATCTTGATTCTAAGCTGGCTAGATACAGCTGCTTAAATTATGTTTTAGTATAAATTAATTGTGCAAATGGGTTTCATTTGTGGTACTTCCACACATATACATAATTCACATTGATCAAGTTCACCTTGCTATGATTCCTCTTTAACCTTTCTCCTCTTTTTTTCTCCCCCTCCACTTTTCAACCGTCTTTGGCACGTTTCATTATGTTTCTCTCTCTTTCTCTTTCTTCATATTGAGGTATGAACTTAATGGCCTATGTATGTTGTCTAGTGTATTATTGTCTAGTGTTGTTTGGCTTCATACTAGCCAGTACTATAATCCTTCTATTGGTGTTTCCTATGTAGCTGGGAAGATAAGTGTGTGCCTCTACTTCCAGGGATTCATTGACACAGAGTCTTAGAAAGCTTTTGCCCAAGCTAGCTTGAATGGCAATCCTCCAGATCACTGCCTCCCAAGTAGCTCGGTTTATAGGCTTGAGCCATTACACCTCACCTTATTATATGACTTTTATCACATATACTTTTTCAGTCATATTCACCTCTCACCACATTCTAATTTCTTCATACCCTCATAAGTTCTACCCCCCAAAAGCAATCATTCTTTAGTCTTCATGTCATATCATTTGTTTTTTTAAGGTGTAGATTCCATACATGAGTGAAAATGTAGTCTTTCTAAGCTTGGCTTCTCTTGTTCAACATGAGCACCTCCGTTCCATACATTTTCTTACAAATGACATAGTTTCCTTCTTCTTTATAGCTAGCTAATGTTCCATTGTCACATGAAGCACATTTTCTTTATCCGTTTACTGGTTAGTGGGTACGTAGACTGATTCTATAGCTTGACTATTATGAATAGTATTGCATTAGGCATAGTGTTCACTTGTCTCCATTGTATGTTGCCTTACATTATTTCAGATATATGTTAAGGCAAATATAACAAGGACCCGTGGTACTTTCAGTTTAGTTTTGTAAGGAATCATTATATAACAGGATCCCATGGTACTTTCAGTTTAGTTTTGTAGGGAATCATTATTTTGATTTGCGTGCTGGGTATGAATGAATTTATATTCCCACAACACTGTGTAAGCATTCCATTTCCTTCTTATCCTCACCAGCATTCATTGCTATTGTCCTCTCTTTCTTTTGCTTCATTTTAATGCAGTCTCACCGTTAACAGAATTTATCCTAATAAGTTTGTTACCTTTAACTTTTTTTATAGCGAGGTGCTTTAATTAAGACACAGTGAGTTCATTCAAAACTTAGTTCTATACTAACTCATTTTAGCTTTTTTTAGGATTCTGCCATCAAATAGGACTCACCTGTGGTTTAAGTTTGTTTCTGAATACACCTGTGCATGCAATACACAAATATTCATGCAACAGGCATCTCATGTGTACCTTTATCTGTCTCCACTCATGAATATTATACGTGGGGAGAGAATGGTAAGTAAATGGCCTCACCACAAGGAGTACAGGGAGATGGCAAATATGACAATACACTTTGTGAGAGCATGGCTGGAGGTTGGCAGAGGCTCAAAGAAGCATCGGGGGATAGATAGGGGTCAGATAAAGCTTTTCTGGAACAGAGAATGCCTGAGCTGAGTCATAAAGGATTGTTCTGAGTTTCCCAAGTCAGGCAGGAAGGACAATACTTGTTTCAGGCACACAGTATGGTTTGGGCAAGCACTTAGCAGCAAGAAACAGTGTGATGGGAAAAGAATCCCAGAATTCGTGGAGTTATGGTAACACAAAGTACAAGACAAGAGGGAAGAGAGATGAAGTCACAGGGGTGAATAGAGGTCAGGGTAGAGATCCTCACACAGTGCACTGAGAATTTTGAGCCTTGGAGACATTTAAGATGAGACCTGAATGGCAAGAAGGAGCAAAATCAGTTCAGTCTCATGCAGGAAGAGGGGCCAGATAGTGGAAAAACACAGGCTGAAGATCAAGTCTCTGATTAGATGGCCACTGGGAAGGAGATGTCACCAACTGAGCTATATTGGAGAAGGTGCTAGAGAAGGTTCTGGAATCTACCCTAGACTTGTTAGGTATTCCAGATTCCTTAGGAAGTCAATGTTCTACTAGGAAGTGCTTGCTTGAGGTCAATACCCAGTGGAGGGGAAGGAGAAGGGAGTGGTTCAGAGGAAAGGGGAGGGGAGGGGAGGAGAGAGAAGGAAAGGAAGGGGATAGAACTTGGTTGAGCAAGCACACAGCCTCATTGAACAACTCCACTGGCCCTACAGAGAGTTCTGAAGATAGGGCTAACCTGAGGGCTGTATTACGTTTTGATAACAGAACCAGACCTTCACTGGTGATATTAGCTTCATTGAATGTGTGTGGATCACCCACCAAAGTAATGTTCTCTTGGCAAGGTAGATAACTTTAGCCAAAGCAGTGCCCAAAGGTAGCTTAAAATTGAGCCTGTCACCAGAAGCTGGGGTTACAGCCTTTTATTCCCCTAGAGGAATCTGGGCTGTGCACCATGAGCTCCCCCATGTTGGAGTTGAGATGCTTAAATTACTCAGGTGGAGACAAACAACGCTGGAAACAGAGGTATAATCCTGAAGTGGGGGGGTGGTGGTGGTTGGGAGATGGCTAGAGATAAGGACTGAAAGCAGTATCACTGTTGAGGGAATTGTATAACCTTTTGGGGTTCATGTGTTCTTTGAGAATATGAGGGCAAGTAGAGACCATTCTCCCCAGAAAAATTCACAAAAATATTTACCCATGGAATTCTTGCCTCTCTCTTCTAAATGGTTTACTCAGTAACACTCTTTATCCTTAGCAGTATGACACCATATTTTAATTAATTTGGTCAGTCCGTTTCTAGGGGCATGCATGGAATATCCAGACCTCTTCCTAGTCTCATTTAATTTGTACACCATGTCACTCAATTATACAGTCTTTATGTTACAGAGTGGATCAAAAAGAGTCATAATGAACTTATCCAGGGGCACTATAGCTGCTGGAGTGAAGCTAGCAGGGTAGGGCTCATTCTGAGCTCTGTGGTGGTAGCTATGTGCTGCGATCTCCACCCTTTCACTCAACGAATGGTTTCATGTCAGGTAGGGAGGAAATGAAGGACCAGTCAGAGTGGTTTTCCAATGCGAGCCTATAGTGGCCATCAACAATTCAGAAAACTGCTGGGACTGCTGGAGAAGAAGCATGAGGTACATAGCTCCAGAGGCTGAGGCTGCCAAGGCCACAAGCGTGTGAAAACTCAAGGATGTCCCAGTGTTCATTGCATCCAGGAATGAGCTGCACAGCCCTATCTGGGCGTAGCTGTTGTGCTGTACAGGGAGAAAGCAGAGCCCAGTCACATGTGTTTCCATTCACTGAAAGTGGGATCGATTGCTCTTCAGTACATGTGCTCAAGTAGGCTCATAGTAGATTCTAGGAGTCTAGATTCAGTCTTGTGTTCTAGGGTTCAGTGTGGATGGAGTGATAGGGCTGGGGAAAAAGTAGTAGTTCCCTTAAGATTACTTTGATCCCTGAATTCTGACAGGCAACCAAGAATGCTTTGGAATAGAACAAACTCCACATTTAAAACACAGACTCTCTGTTCTCTAATTCCTAAATGATGGAGGGTCTCCAAAGGATCTTAAGTCAAAAATTCAAATGATGATAACTAGACAAGTGACATGACAAATACGAAGCGAGCTCTATGTAAAGAAGGAGGAAGCCAGTAGACATTCTAACTAACCAGAAAAGACGTGTTTTGTCAGAGGGCAGTCAGTGTTTCTCTCTAGCTGACTGGTACTAACTTAATGCGGATGAACCCAGAATTTCCTAGCTCCTTAAATTTCAAAGAAATCTAAATGTTCTGGCCATGGTGGTGTAGCCTGTAATCATAGTTCTCCAACAGTGGAGGCAAAAGGCTTTCCAGACCAGCCTGGCTGTGTAGCGAGACTCTGTGTGAATGGAAGAAAAAAAGGAAAGGAAAAAAGAAGAAAAAAGAAAGAAAGAAAAGAAAAGAATGAGGGGCTGGGAAGGTGGCTCAGTGGTAGAGCGCTTGCCTTGTGTGCATGAGGCCCTGGGTTCAATTCCTCAGCACCACATAAACAAAAAGAAAAAAGCCAGAAGTGGTGCTGTGGCTCAAGTGGTAGAGCGCTAGCCTTGAGCTGAAGAGCTGAGGAGCAGTGCCCAGGCCCAGAGTTCAGGCCCCACAACCATACCCAAAAAAGAAAAGAAAAGAAAAGAAGAACGAATCTAAAATTCACTGTGAAATGCATGTACTTGAAAATACTTGCTAAGCAGAAAAAACATTTCTTCCTATCAATATTTATTAGATGTGAATCACGTGTGATGTTGGTTGGATTTTCTGGGAAGGAGTTCTAAGAAGAATTTTCAGGAAGCTTTTTAGGGAGGGAATACAAAATAAACTCAGGATTTTTTCTCTTCCATCGATTGATGATAAGAGTCACGGACATTGGCTATGTGAAAGAAACTGGTAATTATGCATGGAAAATGGAGCCGCTTTCCTCCTAACCTACTTTCAGTCCCTTCTCTCAAGACCTTCCCAGAAATTCCCATGAATGCATGACTTACATCTGTAGTGAAATATGAATTGTGCACTTGATCATATGACATCTTGGTCTGATAGAAACTATTTCACAAGCCGGGCCGCTGGTGGCTCACGCCTGCAATCCTAGCTACTTGGGAGGCTGAGATCTGAGGATCACGGTTCAAAGCCAGCCCGGGCAGGAAACTCCGTGAGACTCTTATCTCCAATAAGCCACTAGAAAACCGGAAGTGGTGCAATGGCTCAAGCGGTAGAGCGCTTGCCTTGAGCTGAAGAAGACAGGGACAGCACCCAGAGTTCAAGCCCAGAGTTCAAGCCCCATGACGGACAAAACAAACAAACAAAAAAAAACTAGCTCACGACAGGCATTTGTGGATGTATAAGTTGCTCAGATTTCCATCTCTACCAGGGTCTACTAACACTCACAGGTCTATTTATCAAATCATGCATAATTTTCCTATCCTAGAGTTGCAGGAGTCCAAATAATTATTTTATCAGGATTTAAATTTGTCGCTGTTTTTGTTTTCATTTCCTTTTGTTTTGTTTGATCGTTTGTGTCTTTGGGAGGGCAAGGAGGGGCATAGAAATTGGAGGGACGATGGGGTGAACAAATACAGCAGTGGTACTCACTAGACACTATGTGTTGAAAGTGAACTATATAATTTGTGGGTGGGGATGGGAAGGAAAAACTGGGAGAGAGCGAGAGAAGGGGTGACATTATTCAAAAAGAAATGTGCTCTTATCTGACTTAAAAAACTGCAACTGTGCATCACCTTTATAATAACAATAAATAAATGAAAAATAAAAAGAATTATTGGGTCTTATAGTCAGAGTGTCAGGGATGTTTGCATTGCAGCTGGATCTGTGACAGAGGCCTTTCTTGTCCCAGTGCCGCTCAGTCTTGATGGGTTTTTGTATATGTAGGATGTAATACACTTTCAGGCATCTGGAGCTCACCAATATTTGTGTTAGCTTTTTTTGCAAGAAATGCAACAATTTTCTGTTCTTGAGAGAAAGTGCCCTGACATGTCCTAATCCCTAATATTGAGGCATTGGCACTCAAAAGTTTATAAACTTGATCTCCTCTGTGTACAGTTCACGTCTCACTGAAGCCTTTATTTGTCATTTCTTGATCCTCTTGTCAGATTTGATTGGGTCACCATTAGAGTGCCCCGGCAAGATGTTCAAGATACATACAAAAGTCTAGTTCATCAGACCAGGTTGAGTGGAGGGGACAATAATGAACATGTCTGGGGGGGCCGGTTCTGCTTACTCTTACCTATCCCTAGTGTGTACAGATCGCTTTGGGGTCGTCTGATAGAAGACCACTCATTTCCTAGCTCAGCGATTGTGCTCAATGTACAGGAAGCCCTGACAATCTCCCTTAGAAAAAGTGCACAGCTGCTTGGGACTGAGTCCTATTCTGAGAATTGTCTGGCTTTTGTAGTGTCTGGACTGGAGAATCAGATAGGGAGTGATGGGAACTCAAGTGCTGGCGTTTCAGATCCATAGGAGGACTGCCATCTGCTTGTCATTCCCACAAAGGGAAAATGCTCTGGATTTCCTACTTGCGTGAGAATATGGGTCAGTTTTAGAGTCCTCTCCCTGGACTTTCCTATATGAACGTTCTTACTTCATTGGCTAAAAAACAAATCTCAAGTTGGAGAGGTGGGGAGGGAAGGGATGGTAGGGGATAAACAAAGGAGGAGGTAACAACTCTTGATAGGAAATGTACTCATTACCTTGCTCATGTAACTGTAACCCCTCTGTACACTATTTTTTGCAATAAAAAAATTAAAAAAAAAAAAACAAATCTCGAAGTTGTACTAGGTCCCATAATTGTCAGCCTGGATCTGTGGGAATAACTGCAAGGTGGGTCTTTGAACCCACAGGACCAAATATAAGCCAAAGCCAGAACAGGGATCATTTTATTACGGAGTTTACATCTCCATTTTTAAAAGACAAATAATTGTGCTGATGCTTCAAGCTTCTGGATATGAAGAGCCTTTAACCATCAGTTAGTGAAGCCCAGGTGGTCTTTTTTTCCCTCCAGATCCCACCCTCCTAATGGCCCAGTTTCTCCTTCAGTGAATAGACTACACATCTGAAAAACTAGCTCACTGAGCACGACATTATGAAATTTTTAATGCAATGACTACTCTCCCCGTCCTGATCTTCAACTCTTGTTTTAGATTGATTTTTATCTAGCTTTCTCATTGTGGCTATAATGAATTACCACATTCTTAAAGGTGCTTCTTTTAAAGTTCTGAGGATCAGATGTCTAACGTGAGTCTTCTGCGTATCAATCCAAGTGGCAGCAGAACTTCAATCCTTCTGAAAGCTCGAACAGAGACTGTTCCTTCCTTTCACCAGCTTCTTACAGGCTGCTTACGTTCCTGTGCTCATGGCTGTACTTTGAATTCCTTGACTCTGGCCCTTTATTCCTATATTACAACTTCCCTTTCCTTCCCTTCTGTTCTCTTCTTCCTTCCCCTTTTTTCCCCTCCTCTGTCTTTTCTTCTCTGTATTCCATCATCTAGAATGAGGAAATGGACATTTTGGGAGAATGCTGTTCTGCTAACCAAAAGACCTTTATAGGCAATCTTACTCCTCAACACTAAGAATCAAGTAGCATATCCATCTCCTTCATGTCTCCTGTTCTTAGCTGCCACTCTTACCTTGGTACTTATGCTGGCCGTACCTGGCCTCTACTGGGTAAGTGCTGCCACCTGCCTCTCTTATGGTAGAAATGACTCCTATCATCATCCTGACTTAATAAGGAGTTATGTGCTAACCAGTTGCATAAATGAATAAATGATTGACATAAAAACCGTGAATATTTATCAAATCCCAAATTCAAGCCCCATCACTCTTAAAAAATGTAGTTCTAGTTCTACCTTTCTGGTTTGCTTATATGAAGATTTCAACTGAATGAAATAGCACAGAAGTTCTCAGTTTTAGTAGGAAGGGTCCTTCTGCTATGGGGCAGCCACTATATGTACGCCTGCATCCACAACTTACCTTCACTATTAAAAATCAAAACACTTTCCCAGTCTTATCAAAACCAGAGATTCTTTCCTTAAAGGTGACTCACAGCAGCAATCTTGGAAAAACAAGCCTTTACAACCTTCTAAAGTTTAAATAAATAATCAGATTGTGATGTCTCTTCTTATGAGTTCCAAAGCAAAGTTATGTTTTTCCACAGTGTGAATGCTAACTTCACCTGTATGTTTGGCATACAGGGTCAGAAATGGAGATCAGCATAAAATACTTTATTCCTCCCTCCCAAATTCACTTCATAACCTTGACTCAAGGCTTAGAAATGAGCTGCCAGGGCTGGGAATGTGACTTAGTGGTAGGGTGCTTGCCTAACATGCATGAAGCCCTGAGTTTGATCCTTCAGTACCATATAAACAGAAAAAGCTGGAAGTGGTGCTGTGGCTCATATGGTAGAGTGTTAGCCTTAAGCAAAAAGAAGCTCAGGCACAGTGCTCAGGCCCTGAGTTCAAGAAAAGAAATGAACTGCCATCAAAGAGTGCAGGACAGGCAGAAGCCTTCAGAACCATTGTCACTGAAGAAAGGAATGCAGAATTCCATCTAGCAAAAACTAGGAGACATACACCTTTACCCACTTTGGTGTGATTGACTTTGAAATCAGCAAATGTGAATACTTCATGTATTACTTGTCAAGTTTATTTCTAGATTTGGTACATAAATGTCTAATAATAGCAACGAATCACCACTTTGATTTTTATTCTGCATCTTTAGAATTTCATGATATTATTTGAATTATATATAAAATTAATATTCCCAAATGACTTCTCAGGCAGTCCTAAGATCAAGTACACTTATTCAACATTACAAAAGTCCACATCTTCTATGAAGACGTGGTATATAGATTTTTCCCTTTTCTATATTTACTTTAGAATTCCTTTCTCACCATTTTTTCAAATTGAAACCAAAGGGAAATGGATCACATGTTATCACAACAAAATCGAAGAGGATTTTAATGGGAGAAAACTAAAACTAATGTTAGGAAGAGTTACTGTGTAACTGATTTACTTTGTTCTAAGAGCTTTGCATGACTGATTTTTTAAAATCAATGTTTTCAGTCTTTCATTTCCTTAAGCACAGGGTTCTCCTCTTCTTTCTTTCTTAACTAGCTTTGATCCCATTCTTCATCCTTGATCCCCCACCTCCCAGCCCCCTCTCATGAGCATTCATCTAGAAATCTCCTGGCTAAATTCTGCATGCTCCCTGCTCCATGTCTGCACATGTGCAGCTCTGTGGCCAGAGCCAACTGCCATCATGCTCATTGCTCTCTCTTCAAATTCATAATCATTAATTGAAGGGAATCCTTGGTGCTGTCAAATAATCAACTACTTTTGCTTCCCTTCTACTTGCTAGGCAGGTACTCTATCACTGAGCTGTACCTCCAGCCCTTTGATTGCAATGGCAATCAAATTGCAGTGATTTGACACTGGATCTTACATGTCGCTCAAACACATTCCTGGACCACAATCCACCTATTTATACTTCTGCCATCGTTGGGATGAAAGGCATGTGCTAGCATACCCAGCTTCTTCCACTGAGATGGAATCTCATGACCATTTTACCCAGGCTGGTCTGTAATCTCATTCTGCCACATTTTAGCGTCCCATGTTGCTAGCATGATGGGAAGGAGCCACTGCATGTAGCTGTTGGTTGAGAAGAAGTCTTGTGAGTCAGCGAGGGCTGACTTTTAACTACAATCCTTCCAATCTCAGTTATCTGTGTAATTAGGATTATGGAGATGAACCACCATGTCTAGCTCCCTGGTCCCTTCACTCTCTTGATACAGGACTTTATACAAAAAAAACTCTCACTTTAGATACTTTCTCTTCCCTACTGTCTCAGATGAGAGCAGAAAAATATAGATCTACTCATTACCGCCATAAGGTCCCTTGTGAGTTTTAACCTATGTATCTTTGTACCAGTGATTTTTCTTATTCCTGGCTAAGAGCTAGCCTTCTACTTGAACGCTAGATGTCACCTCTGATGCTTGTCCAGGAACTTCCACATAGTTCTACCTCACTTTTTTCCTGACTCACACACTGTCCTTTCTCCTGGGATTAGCCCATTGACATACAGATAGGATATTATTTCTGCTTTAATTTTACTCTGCTTTGTAGCCTAGCTACTCCACAATTTCCTTGTTCCTGCTACAATAAAAAGTCTTTTGAGAGAGGTATCTAAGCCAGGCACTAGTGGCTCACATCTATAATCCTAGTGATCCAGGAAGCTGAGATCTGAGGATCATGGCTCAAAGCCAGACTGGACAGGAAAATTTGAGAGACTTTTATTTCCAATTGACCACCAAAAAAGCTGGAAGTAGATCTGTGGCTCAAGTGTTAGAACACCAGCATAAAGTGAAAAAGTTAAGGGACAGTGTTCTGTGTTCAAGCCTCTGCACTAGCACGTACATGTGCACGCACACAAATAGATAACTATAATTTCCCCCTTGATTTTCTTCTGAAAACACCCTAGTGAGATTTTACCTAGCAATTGCTCTGACATATATTAGGTACTCAGAGCATTATTCCTTGAATAATTTAATACACTTATAAACACAAACATTTTCTTAGACAACACTGCGATGTAGTTATCAAAATACTGGAGTCTTGGAACTTGAGTGTGATTCCTTGGCCTTTGTTTACAAAGTGAGCACATCCTGTTTCTTGATCTTTGGGATGTCACCCCTTCACTGTCATCTCCAACTCAACCACTTCCTTGGTCATCTCATCCAGTACTGTCACTTTCAATGACACCTATAGGGTGACAACTAGCAAATATTTGCCTTTATTCCTGATTTCCCCTTAGATTTCCCATCTCAAATATCCCTCTGTGTGCTCAACATTTCACTGGGATGTTTAATAAAAAATGTCCACAAATATATTCTTAACCTTTTCTCCTGATCCCATTACTTAAATAAATTTCCCTCTGTTGTTAAAACATGAGTTAGGACTGAGGGGAATTTCCTCTCTTGCCCTCTAAGGTTCATTGGCAAAGGCTGGTTAATTGTTAGCAAAGACACAGGAATTTATTATGCACATAGAGGCCGTTTCAGAAATATGCACACCCTCAACATGATTTAGAAACCTAGGTCATCTTTATTGTATAGGGAAGGGGATACTGGAAAACAGAAAAAAATAGGGGAATAGTGATTTATGGGAGTTCAATGGGCTTTAGAACATACAGTGGTCAGACACAAAGTTTAGCCCACAGAATGAATGATTGGTTGTTAATCATTTCCTATGGGACTGAATATGTAATTCCAATGACACCAACAGTGCACCTTCCTGTGACGTATATGTAGACTTCTCTGGCCAATGACATTTCCGTTAGAAGATGGAAGGTAACTGTGTTTCTTATGGTGGAGCTGGCCAGGTTGGTAGGGGAATTTTGCAGGCAACTTCTCCCTGTGCTGACAGAGGAAGACGCAAGTGAGGTTCAGAGGGGACTTGCTATGGAAGTAGGGTCTAAAACCATTTGGCACATCAACACACAAGTCCTTGGGATATCATTCTCTGAGCTCCACCTCCACTGAGTTGTTCATGTGAAAAAAAAAATCAGCAGTGATCCTTGATTCCTTTTTTTTCATGTCTGTCAAATCTACCAGCAATAACTGATGGCTTTACTTGGAAATATACATAATAGGTGACTTTTTTCTTCATTACCATTTGGTACCATTGTGTAGGTGACTTTCACTTACTCTTCCACATTTTCTTATTCCCAGTGCAGCTGCCACCAATTTAAATACTGAGTATTTTAACTTTTTAATTTTTTTGGTCTATTTCCCAAGAATGTAAGTTTCATGGCAGCAAAGAGTTTTGTCTGATTTGTCCAAATATTTGGTGCCTAGGTACTCATTCAGTGTAAGTTCAATGAACTAACAGTTTATCATAGGAGTACTGTGAAATTGATAGTAGGATCTTCATTTTAGAGATGAGGAAACCAGGACTTGGAAAATTGAAGTGATCTTCTGAAGGTCACAGAAATAGGAAATGGGAGACTAGGCTATGAATTGAGGTTCCTTCACTTTAGAGTCTAGATCCTTAACTAACACATCCCTTTGGATTACAGTCTGTGAGTTTCCCTTGGAATTCAATGTCAGTTTTGTTTGTTTGGTTTTGGTTTCTTTTACACTGCTTATGTGACAAAACTTTTAATTTTCCCTCCAAGCTTTTCTTGTAGTTTCTTTCAAAGCTGTAGCTTCCAATTAGAATTTTGGGATTCTATCTTATTAGCAAAGTGATTCTTCATCCTCTTGAATCTCTCTTGTTCTAAGCCTTAGAATTAAAAAATCCAATAAAACATAGTGAAGCAGAAATACATTTTTAAAAATCTAGATACAAGGACCTGTCATTTGCCAAAAAAATAAAAGCTCTTATTCTACCTATGCATTTTTGTGAAGGTACACGTGGAAGAAATTATTAAATTCGCTCACCTCCTGATTACCAAGCAGTTTCTATGTATAGGAACCTCCTTCAGGCACTCTATGAATAAAGCCCATACTTTTCCTGCCTTCAAGGAGATGACAGTCTTAGCAAGGAGGAGAAAGGTGATACTTGACAGTAAATTATGTCATTTCCTAACAAGTACTATGAAGATTAATTGGGGAAAGGGGCTTATGAGTGACAGCTGGTACATTTTAAAGTAAGAGTATTATAAAGTAAGCTTTGAGATTTGGAACTCCTGTTTATTTTTATTAATACTATTCATCTTTGTATACTGGCACCACAAATCCAATGGAATGATGCCATTTGCAAGAAAATAGACGGATCTGGAAAATATCATACTGAGTGAAGTAAGCCAGGCTCAGAAAGACAAAGGTTATATTGTTTTCTCTCATGTGTACAGTTTAGACCCATGATTCACCCTCCTATTGAATTACATAGAGAGGCACATGCGTATATACATTATGTAGTTGACTAAGTACAGTATATATAGAACTGAACTCCATGGAGTAAACTTTTTGAACAATTAATGGACAGTTTAACAAAATGAGTTTTGGGAAGCTGAGACAAAAATTGTAACACGGATTGGTGGAGAGGGTGGATGAATGAAAGAAGGAACAGGGGACAAATGCAGTAAAGTACTTGGTGTGTATATGTGATGCAGTAAATGGGAAATGTGAAAGGCGTCTTGGGGAGAAACTAATGGGATGGGGAGAATGATGGAAACGGTGACTCTGATCAAGAAGTACTGGATACTTAGACGGACATGTTGAATTATAGCCCCTTTGTACAATTTTCTGAAGTTGAGAAATGTATATATATATATATATGCATATATACATGTATATATAATGCAAAATTACTCAGATACAAAGAGAAAAATAATGGGACGTAATTTGCACAAGGTAAATGCACAGTGTGAGCACTAAAGAGTGAGTAGATGAATGTGGGTGCAGGAAGGAGCTCAGCTAAGAGGTTATCTCTGAAAGTGGTAGGTAAGAGTGAGTAGATGAATGTGGGTGCAGGAAGGAGCTCAGCTAAGAGGTTATCTCTGAAAGTGGTAGGTAAGAACTAATGATGGCTGGATGGGAATGTTGTAGATGGAAAGAAGAGATTACAGTCTGGCTATAAAGCCAGAACCTAGAGTGTCTTTTAATGGTTGACTATGGAGTGGAAGAATGTGCTTGAAGTGGTCACAGTTGGTTTGAGCAACTGTAATAGGGTAGCCATTGACTGAAGTGCAGCTATCTGGGGGTGTGGCAAATTTGGTCATAAGAGTTATGACTTAATTTGGACCGCAGTTATGTCTCTGTTCTCTTTTGTCTCCTTCTCTGTCGCTCATTTTCCTGAGATACCTAAAGCCAAATGCCTCTGTGTAGTCAAAGAAAATGATTCAGTCATTCTTGACTGGAAAATTTCCATACTCGGTCTGTTGCTCTCTTGGCCAGACACAGAGGCTTCTGGAGTTGATGGTTGTCTTTCTTGTTCTTGGAATAAGAAAGCCATAGTCCAGGGAGGCTTTTTCATTCAAATTCATCTTGGAATGTTTACTTGGATTTAAGAAAGTTGAGGATGATAGAAAGGGATGAAATAAGAAATGGTTGTGTTTGCTGTGTGGGTCTGATGATGGCAGCAGCTTGAACAGATTAGCTGGTTAGCATGCATTCCTGTGCTTGGTTTGTCACAGAAGTTGGCTTCCAGGAACACATGACAAGTCCTGTTCAGCACAGACTCTTGCAGGCAAACCTGACCGCAAAAGGTTTGATCATCTTGTAATTTGGAGACACACACACACACACGAACACACACATACATACACACACAGAGACACGATCAAAAACATAGATGGCATAAATCTATTAGCAAGGAGTGTCATGGGATTGAATGACCATAACAGGGGAGATATTTCAGAGGTGGGAAAGGTAAAGAAATCTATTATTGTTTTTTTTTTAAAGAAGATGCTGTGGTTTATTTCTTAAATAGCCAGAATATATCTTTGTGTTCCCTAAGCAACATTTTCAAGATGTTTTCCAGGAAGTTTGGGGGCACTGCAGAATTTCACAGTACACAGTTAATTCTCCTTAAACTAAGTACAGTATATATAGAACTGAACTCCATGGAGTAAACTTTTTGAACAATTAACGGGCAGTTTAACAAAATGAGTTTCGGGAAGCTGAGATAAAAATTGTAACACGGGTTAGTGGAGAGGGTGGATAAATGAAAGAAGGAACAGGGAACAAATGCAGTAAAATACTTGGTGTGTATATGTGATGCAGTAAATGGGAAATGTGAAAGGCATCTTGGGGAGAAACTAATGGGATGGGGGAGAATGATGGAAACAATGACTCTGATCAAGAAGTACTGGATACTTAGACGGACATGTTGAATTATAGCCCCTTTGTACAATTTTCTGAAGTTGAGAAATGTATGTATATATATATATATATATATATATATATATATATATGCGTATATGTAAACATCATCCTGCTCCTTTGCATGCCAGTCTCAGAATACTTGGTAATTTCACAATTGTTAGCCAGTGGTCTCAGCTTTTATGCTTTAAGAACAAAGCAAATTGTTTAGGGTGAGCCTTTGGCCCACCGCCCCTCCCCTTCATTCACCTCCTCTTCCCTCCTCTCCATGTCCTTCTCCTTCCCTCCTCTCTTTTCTTTTTTTCCTGTGTTTTGCAAGAGTACAGGGAGGTGACTTGTTCTTGGCATCCTTCCTCCCTGCCAGAGAATCACAGAAATAGAGCGGACACTGTTGAGCCTTTTCTGAAGGCTGTATTCAGCCTAGTTACCAACCAATAACTGGAAACTTGGATTCGCGCTCGGCTGAAAGGGAGTATTTAAAGGGGGGTGGGGGTGGGAGGGATGATTAGTATGCCCTTTGATTACAGGACCAAGCTGGCTCATTTCAGAAGCCCAGTCAGTTACATTCTTTCTGTGGATGCCTTGAATAGTCTCTGGATTGCAAATCTGCTTTCGACTGAATGACAAGATGCTCAGAAGTGAGGTCAGAGGTTAGCCTGATAGAAATGTGAATTAGGATTCCTAACAGGTTTAGTCCTGCTTAGTGACTTGCGCAGAAGAGAATGGAAGTGAAAGGTGCGATGCCTAGGAAGATTTTTTATTATTCTGGCATAGCCAGGCGATGGTTGGTGATTATTGTATGTTTGGGATTACTTTCCAGGAGTGCAGAGAAAGAGCTCCCTCCCTCCCAGGAGGCCGGCTCTTGTTAGCAGGTGGCACTAGGAGCTAACCCAGGCTGGAAGGCCATGCTGTCTCCCCCGGGTTTCTCTCCCCCTGTCTACCTGCAGCCAAGTCTGGATTCTGAGCAGCGCACGTGTTCCTCGCTGCAGCGCTAGCAACACACTCCACGACGCAGCCCCAGAACGGGCCGAGGCCTTTGGCAGGTGGCTCTGACTTTGGTTTTTCTTACCCATAGGACAGCACTGACGCTCTCCCCGCAGCTCACAGAGCTAGTGAATGGGGTTTATTTTAGAGATCACGACTTGGAGATTTGTTTTGTAAACGTGCCCTTTTTCAGCACCCTCCCTCCCCCCCAGCCCCCAAGGGTGAATAACCGATTTGCATGTGCACAGTGTCGGTAGAGCAGCCGGTGGGCTCTGGGCTGACCAGCCCCTGCAAGGAAGGGCGCCTGCTGCGTGCCAGCGCCGGCACCGGCAGCGCCCAGCCCCCGCTCTAACAAAGGCGGCGGCGGCGCGGCACCCAGCCGCGGACCGCGAGCTCCGGGGGGTGGTGGTGGTGGGGACACGTCTGCCGCCCGGGAGGGGAGGATGGGGCGGTGGTGGGTGCCGAGGTTGGAGGGAGGCGTGGGCCCTCCAGGGTGGGGGGAGGCTGGGCCGGGCGCCACGCCCGCGGCACCCCAGGCTGCGGCATCCGCGCCCCGAAAAGTCCCTCGCGCCCCCTGGTGGCCGTGGAGCCGGCTTGACTCTGCGAGTCTCAGGGAAAAGCAGGCGGGCGGGGGGGGGGGGGAGGAGGAGGAGAGAAAAGGGGAGGGGGGTGAGGCAAATGCAAGGAGGAAAATCAATGGGGCTCCGAGCGAGGAGGGCGGAGTCGCGGACCAGCCATTCTTGTCCTACGGGGTCCCAGCTGGCACCGCAAAAGGGAGGAGGAGGAGGAGGGGGGGATCCGAACCAAAAACCCCAGCCCGGGGCGTGGACGCGAGTGGAGGAGGTGCGCGTGCGGGGTGGGGTGGTCCCGGGTGAAGGAGGGGGCGCGGAGATTGACTATTGTCTCCCGCCGCCGCCGCGGGAGCCGGGGAGGGGCGCGGAGGCGCGGGGAGGCGGCGGCCGCGGCCAGCCCACCATTCGCTCCACCTGATCGCGGGGCTCTGCGCGCGCGGAGAGAGGCGCGGGCGAGCCCGAGCCGACGCCGGGAGGCAGCCGCCGCCACCGCCGCCACCATGTCCTACCAGGGCAAGAAGAACATCCCGCGGATCACGGTGAGTCCCGGCGCGGGCCGGGAGGCTCGGGTCCCTCCGGGGAGGGGCGCGACCCGGCGATCCGGGTGGCGGAGGGAGCGCGACGATCAGCCTCCATCCAGACCGACAGACTGACAGACAGAGAGACACCGAGACCCTGGGCTTTAGGGGAAAACAAAAAAGAGGAAACCCACATAGTGGCGCGGAGAACTTTGGATTATTTGTCTCCCCTGCCTTCCCACGGCCGGGGGGCGAATGGCTCGGGGGGGGGGGTTCTGGACCCTGGCCGCCCGGCCTTTGGGGAGAGAGGCTGGTCGGTGTGTGCTGCCCACGGCGGAGGTGTGTTTTCGTTTGGTGGGGGTTGTGAGATCCTTTGGGCTGGGCAGGAGGAGCGGCATCGTTCCTCCGGGGCGCCCGGGGGCCCGACCGCGCCCCTCTGCGCAGTCCAGCCGCACGGCGAAGTGATGGGGTGCCCGGACCACGCACGGCCACCGCGTCCCCATCCTGCCTGTGTTCGTCCCCATTCTCGTTTCCCTGTGTCACCTTCGCGGCTCCACGGAGAACGTGGCTGCCGCAGGCATGACCCAGCCCAAGCCCCCGGGCCCTCAATGGATTTCACGTTTTTTTTTGTCCCCAGTCTTCTCTACCCCCCCCCCCCCATCCCTACTTAGCAAGGCTGAGATTTTAGGACAGATTCTGTTTGGAGTTTGCGTGCAGCGCACGCTGAAGTGCACGCTGCCATTGTGTGCCAGGACCGAGCCACCTGCGCCGGGATCCGATGCTCTGCGCGCACCTGGGGCGCGGTGGCCCGGGGCTGGGCCACGGTCAGGTACCCAGCCGCGTCCTCTCCCGCGTCCAGCAAGGCAGTCTCCTGGCACCACGAGGATTCCCCAGAGGCATGCTGACACGGTGCCCCGAAATAGTGGGCGTACATGGCTGGCTGGGACTGGTCTGGGGAAAAAAAAGAAAAGAAAGAAAGCCACTGACATTTCTTAGTTTAGCAGGAAGCAGCCTGGTTGCAGTTTGTCTATAGTGAATAGCACGGCAGGCGTGCACGCGTGCGCGAGTGTGTGTGTGTGTGTGTGTGTGTGTGTGTGTGTGTGTGTGTGTGTGTGTGTGTGTGTGTGGTGTGTTAGAGGAATGGGTGGCTACTCCATCTTTGCCGGGCGAACAAAGGAAGTGATAGCTGGCCCCTGGGAGGCCCTGCGGATGCCCCAGGGCAGGGTTTTACCTGCAGCCCTGGTTCCTTTGTAAGGATCTGCCAAGATTTTGCTGGGGCCGGAGTCTGTTCTGTTCGCACTTGTTTTTTGGTGAGGCTTGGAATAAATATCCTGAGCTATTGTTAATGTGTGTTGGGGGGGATGCCTCTCTTGTTTCCAGTGCCTTTACTTGATAAGGGCAGCAGCACACCTTTTCCACGCACCTGGTCCTGGCTCCGCACAAATGCATCCCACCCATCCCAGCTGTCTAGCTGGTACCAGGGAGGAAATATGCCGCAGAGACAGAGTGGAAGTGGTTGGAGCCTTTTGCCCTGCAGAGCCTTTGAGTTTTGAACGAGTCTTTCTTCATCCTTTATCACTACCTGACATCAATCACTTTCCACTCTTTCGGACACATTGTGTGGCTTTTCAATGTCACCTGTTTTTACCAAGGGCTCTTGAAGGTATCATCATGAAAAGAAAACCTGATGCGGGAACAAAGCTTAATGTTCATACCAGTTTCCCTAACCAGAGAGATAGAATCACAGTGCTAGAATCACCGTTGCATGCTTACGATACTTATTTACTCGTGTGTTTGCCAATTCTTCATTTTAGGGACAGGGAGAGAATCAATTATTATTTTCTTGTTCTAAAGATTTCGCTGGTTCATTTTAGGAATCCAGCTCCTGACATAGCATCGAAGGGCCACGCCCATTCTCCTAAGTATCATTTAAGACACCTTTAAGGAAAGATAAAGAAGATACTTAGCTTTGATTAACTTGCCTTAGAAGCCCCAGGAACTGTAACTGTGCCCTAATGTCAGGGCTCAGTTTGCCACAGTTCCCTTTTGTTTCTGTTCGAATGATCAACCTCTGGGTACACACTGCATCCTTAGTGTGGCTCCCATTCTTTGCATGTGCATGGGGCGTGGTGCTGCACAGCCTGTTCCTGGAAGCTGGGACTAGAACAAGAGTGCATAGTGGTTGTGAATTTCTTCAAGCCAGGCTGCCTGGCATTCATTGTTAAAGCAAGGGAGAAAACAAGGAGGGGCATGGCAGGAGGGGTTGGTCTTTGGGGATAAAGAATCCATTTCTAGATTGTTCTCATGCTTTGTGTTTGTAGTTCTAAGAACAAAGATTCCATCTTAGGTTAAAATATTCTTGTATGTTTGCACGTCTATAGGTGATGAGTACCTTCATACTACAAGTGTTGTGATGCCCTTCCTAGATAGAGGAGAAAAATACAAAAACAGATACAGATCTAATCACGTAGAGAAATGTGATTAGAAAGCTAAATGTAACGTAGATTCGCTTCTGTCAATATTGTTACATTTTTAAAATAGTGTGATAATAGTCTGTGATTTGAATTCAATTTCCTCTGCCCTCCCTTTTCAGAGAAGACAGCCCCACCCAGTCTCTAAAGTGTCACCATGCTCTGAGGGCAGTAGGGGGCAGTCTTTCCTGGCCCTGGCCTTTTTGCCTGCCCGGATTCCACTTTTTGCCACCTTTTAGGGGTGTCAGAGGAAAGGGTTTTTTGTTTTTGTATTTTTTTTGTCTGTTTTTCTCCTTCCACCTGTTTTTGCTGCCTTCCTGAGATTAAAAGCATTTCTTCTGTCCTATGTGTTTTGGTTTCCTGTGGCTGGTAGAACAAGCTTTTTCCTATGAGCTGCTCAGGACTCAGGCCTTCATTGTCCCTCCTCATCTTTCTGTTCTACCTCAACACACTAGTCCTTGCTTCTTAACTTGGAGACCAGCTATTCTGGGTGCTCAACAGAGCAGGACAAGACTTTGTGTCTCCATGGCTGGCCAGGAACTGTGATTGGCCCACAGATACCTATTGACTTAAATGGACAAAAGACAATTATTCCTAATTATAATATCTCCTATGTATCGAATTTTCTGTGTCTGATATTGTATTATGTACCTTATACACATTGTCTCATTTAACCCTTAAATCAATATAGTTTGAGAGGTAGTGTTGTTATCCCTCTTATTTTATTGTTATTATATTTTATATTTTTCTGGTAGTGAGGCTTGAATTAGGGGCCTATTCTTGCTTAGCTTACTTGTTCCTGAATGGTGCTCTACTACTTGATTCATGTCTCCTGCACTACTTTGTGCAAGTTAATTGCAGAGGGAGTCTTTTGGACTTTATTTCCCCTGCTGTCTTCAAACTTTGATCCTCCACATCTTAGCCTCCTGAGTAGCTGGGGTTATAGGAGCGAGCCACCAGCACCCACCTATTATCTCTATGTTATGTTATGAAAGTTTTGCAAAAATCTCTCTTTTTTTTTTTTTTTTTGTTGGTCATAGGGCTTGAACTCTGGGCCTGGGCGCTGTCCCTCAGCTCTTCAGCTCAAGGCGAGCTCTACCACTCTAGCCACAACGCCACTTCTGGTTTTCTGGTGGTTTATTGGAGAAAAGAGTGTCACAGACTTACCTGCCTGGGCTGGCTTTGAACCATGATCCTCAGATCTCAGCCTCCTGAGTAGCTAGGATTACAGGCATGAGCCACCAGTGCCCCGCTCTTATTTTTAAATTAAGTAAAAATAAAGCCAGTATTTGGAATGGTATCTACTCAGCTTATCAGTTCTACAAGTAGAAAGTTTTGATAGTTACTATCATTGTTTTTCTTCTGCTAGAAGCTACAACTTGAAGCTGACCACAAAAGAAGGCAAAGCCCTATCACTCAGGTCAGGATTCATGCATATTTTATTTAAAGAATATCTGCATAAAACTATAGGTCAGGAAAATTGAAACGTAGGAAGTGAAGTGTGTTTTTCAGTGTTACACACGGAGGGTTTTGAGGAAAAGCTGGATCAGCCGCGGCTGATCTCAAATCAAAGCTGAGTCTGCTTTGCTGATGCTTCTACCTTCCAAAGGCACAGACAGCTGACAGCTGAGATTTCTTTGGAAGGTATAGATAAAGAGCATCAGGATTCCCTGGAGAAGGTAAACTACTGAATTAGGTCCCCTACCCCAACTACTAATTAGATTTCTGTAAATCTGTCTTGCAGCTTGCAGGTGATACATTTCTGCTACACTGGAGCTGTGTGTGTGTGTGTGTGTGTGTGTGTGTGTGTGTGTGTGTGTGTGTGTGTGTGTATTTGGAAATTGCTGGAAGACGTCCTTAGTTAGGACTACCACCTGCAAAGTTCAGTCCAGGGTCTGCAGTTGCAGCTGGAGTTTTCTCTGTATTTACTTCAAAAGCTATGATTCTGAGTATGTGGAGGCCATGGGAGTTTTTTTTTTTTTTAAGTAGTAAAGGAGTTTTATGCTCCTGTTTCCTCTGACTCACACAAGCTTGAAGCTTCAACTAGACTGGAACTTAAAGAGGTATCCAGCCTAGCCCCACCCCTGCACCTGCACATTCTTCTTGCTTCTAGAGCTATCATTTAATCACAAGATGAAAAAAATATTAGCAGGCAGAGTTAGAGTTTGTGAGACCAAAAGGAGTAGTTACAAATCAGCCTTATCCATGTAAGGCATCTTGGAAGGGAAATTTCAGAGTAAAAGACAGTAGAAAAAAATCAAACAGGAATGGAAAGCATCTCACAATAGCGCTCATGACCTTAGGCTTTGCCTGGGGTGTACATTAGTTACTATAATTTGGGGCTGGTGTGTCATGATTCTCATCCAGGTTAGTCCTCTCTGCTCAATACTAACAAATGTCTTAGGGGTATAGAGACCTCTGAATATTAGTAGCTATAACTAAGCTGGACACTTGGAGGAAATTCCAGAGAAATGGACTTACTGAGAGAAATTCAGGAGAATATTATCTTATAAATGATACCCTCCCTTCTTATCCCACTGGGCAGTTGAGAGGATCACATGAGATCATGACCATGAAAACAGTCTGTGAATCCAGATGTATTTATGGTAGTAAATAAAATCTCAACAACTTTGGCATGTGGGGATTAATAAAGGAAGACTTGGCAAAGATCTGGCTTGGAAAGTGACCAGTAAGAATCTTTTTTTTGTAAATGCAACATTTGAAAAACAAAAATGAACATGATGTTATATAAAACCTACATTATTTTTTTGTGTCTTGAGTTGCTAGTGCTTCACAGAATTTGCTTAGCATTTATTTCTGACAGTCCTGTGGGAGAAACCATTGGGCCACTTGGTTAGACCTTGCATCAAAGACTTCCTTAACTAAACACAGGGCATTTCCTAATTTGGTTGAACTGTATTGCTTTTCAGTCCTCCTCAGTTGTTCTCCTGGAGTGGCACAGTTAAGGACTCCTCTTCTATCCAGTTGCTCACAACTCAATTTTCAGTTGCTTTTTACAGTGTCCTTCCCCAACTTAAAAGAAATAAAATTGAACTTGATAATAAATGGAAATAAACCCCCAAACCTACCTATTGACATTTTTTATAGAACTGTTTGTGGCTGCTTATTACATTAAAAAAAATGCCAACTGTTTGGGACAGTGGGATGGTGTCCCTAAGGTGCAAATGTGCCTATTTGATTAAGGATGTGCTTTTAATCAGAAGGGTTTGGAAATATGGATTTCTCCTCCTCTCCTGGATGATGTTAATAGGAAAGCCAACTTGCTCCTTGGTTTCTCCCCCTTCAAATCAATACACAACTTTATATTCTCTCCTCTCCCCTTAGGTCATAGGGAGACAAATGTGAAAGCCCTTAGAAAATCTGGAGAGAATTCTCTGTTCTTCAGCTTTTCAGTTAGAAAGTTCCCCTTTTGTCAAATTATAATATTTGTCCTTTAAAATATATGGCATGGGAAGGTGGCTCAGTAGTAGAGTGCTTGCTTCCCATACATAGGGCCTTGGGTTTGATTCCTAAACACCACATAGGCAGAACAAAGCCAGAAGTGGCGCTGTGGCTCAAGTGGTAGAGTGCTAGCCTTGAGCTGAAGAGTGGAGGGACAGCACCCGGGCCCAGAATTCAAGCCCCACAAACGAAATACATACATACATACACACACACACACACACATACATACATACATACATACATACATACATACATACATACATACATACATACATACATACATAAAATACATAGATTTCTCCTTCACTAGTCTAAACAAAGATGTTTGGTGGGGCAGAATGAGTCCCTCACCCTGGCCTCTTCCCTTTCATCTAGCCTCCATGTGGGGTAGAGTATAAAGACTTAATTCTTTTGTGGAACACATCTTCAGGTAATTCCATCTAGGGCATACTGTAGTTGGGAAGGTGGAACTATGCACAGTGGAGCTGGTGATATCTACTACTTATCAAACTATAATGATGACCTGATTGATGGAGCTCAAAAGAACAATGTAGATTCTTGAACTCCCAACAAATTTTGCATGAACACCATTTTCCATCCTGAAGAGAGGATAACAACATGAAATACGTAGATTCAAATCACACAGCTGAAAAAGCAAGATCCTGGGATCATCCCCTCCAGAGGCAACTCGGTTTCATAGGCAAGAAACTACTCCACGGGGGTCTACCCTCTCCCTGCATTGCCTCCATCTGTCCACACCTGGTAGCTCACAAACCTGGAGCAATATCTCCAGGTGGAAGGAGTAGGGATAGTTTGGCCAAGCCTATCATATTATGCTTGGAAGCACAAGTGAGTATATGTCCTCCTAACAGAGGCTCATGCACTGCTTCACCAGCTGCCTGGGTTAGCTTCTGGCTTTTGCCCAGGAGTATGTATGAGTGAGGACAGAAACGCAGATGCTATTTTTCTGCTTTGCTTAAGTGCAGATCTTGGCCCAAAGCCTCTTCTCACTCTCTGTCCCCATCCTCTTCCCAGACATGGAAGGAGTCAGCCTCCCCGTTCCCTTTCCACAAGCAGAGACACACCCAACTTTCTCAGCCAGATGGATGATCTCCCAACAGAACCTATTTGGGACATCTGGAATTCAAGGACACATTTCGCATGGCTTAATCTGTTTTTTGTTTTTTGTTTTCTATGAAGTGCTAGACAATGAGGTATACAAGATAAAATGAGATTTTTTTTTCAGTGCTAGGGCCATGCACTTGCTGAGCAAGAACTTTCCCACTCAGCTACATCCAATCCAGATGGTTTTTGTTGTTGTTGTTGTTGTTGTTTGCTTGTTTTATTTTTTTCCAGAGGCATTTCTTGGCCTAGTAGATCTAGGAGATCTCTTGTTTTGTGATGCACATGAAGGAAGCACTGGAGGGAATAACAGCACAATGTGATTAGGACTGCTTTTGTCTCTAGTATTTTTTTTGTAATTTTGGGCAAATGCTTATTTATTCCCTTCATATTCTTCACAAATAAGAACACTTTGATTGCTGAGGTCCTGGCCAGAGCAAATGGCCCTATGAGCAAATGCTCCTTCTCACTTTGTCCCTCATTCACAGAAAGGAGTTGGGAGATCTTTCTGGGACAGAAGAGCAAGCAAGAAGAACATGGACAAGAGGAGTAGTTGTTGGCTTGGACTCAACAGGACAAGCAAACATCTGTATTGGATATAAGGGACTCTGATTGTTTTCTACCCTTAAAATCCCAGCCTTTTTCTCCTTTAGGGACCTGACCTAGTTTGTCACTTTTGCTGAAGGGACACCGAACAGCAATGATGGATAAATCCTTTCCTTAGAAGAGCTTTGGTATTAATTAAAATGTGTATTCTTCAAGTGATGTCACAACTTACTTGCTCTCACAGACAGACTATCTGTCTTTTGGTGAAGGCTACCCTTGATAACATCAAGTGACAATTGCTTCAAATCACAGTCACACAAACAAGCAAACAAACAGAAAATAACTCTGAGTCGGTGTATGCCCAAGTATATTTTTTTCTGGTGTTTCTCTTGGTAGCATTTTCAATACAATGGCTGCCCTCTAAGGGAAATGACCTCCCTCACAGGCCCAGACATGCTGTGGGTATGAGTTTGCCTCTGAGTCTTTTGCATTTAAATGTTTGGCTGGTACATATTATGTCCTCTGTGAATGCTTTGTTGAATGAATGAATGAATATATCTAACAATACTGCAGGAGTAATTTCAAGTGGAGAGATGATATAAGCTTGCTATTAGCATTAATTTGTTGTACAAGGGGGTTTGGGTTGAGCATATCTCTGTACAGTATATATTGATCAGAATCAACCCTTCTCCTTCCAAGACAGTGTTATTGAGTTTTGTTGTGCCATGTATATAAATTATTAGAATCATATTATCCCCTTACCCCTTCGTCATAAGTCTTCCTCCTCTCTCTCATACCCACACTCCAGTCAAGTCATATTTTTTGAATACTTTTTGTTAAACTCTGTGTTAATTGTTCAGAGGGTTTCACAATGGAATCTTATATTTACATAGACCAAGCCTTAGTCATATTTCTCCTATCCAATCTTATATACACATTTGCACAGTTGAATATCACCTTCTCTTTCATGGACAGCCTTTTAGTATATCAACTTTTAAGTCATATATATATATATATATATATATATATATATATATATATATATATTTTTGGTCGGTTGTGGGGCTTGAACTCTGGGCCTAGGCACTGTCCCTCAGCTCTTCAGCTCAAGGCAAGTGCTCTACCACTTGAACCACAGAGCCACTTCTGGTTTTCTGGTGGTTTATTGGAGAAAAGAGTGTCATGGACTTCCCTGCCCGGGCTGGCTTTGAACCGTGATCTTCAAATCTTAGCCTCCTGAGTAGCTAGGATTACAGGCATGAGCCACTGGGGCCCAGGTAAGTCTAGTATATTAATTTTAAGCCTGACCCTTAAGAAGCTGGCATAAGGTCACTGGGTTAAAAGAAACGTGGCAGCACGGTAGCAGAACAAATAAGCTATTGTAACCCAAAGCCTGCTCTGGAAAATGTATTGGGAGCCTGATCATCATTTATACTTCTTTCTTATGGCCTCCCTTTCTCTTCTTGCCAGGGAATTGCTTGGGGATCTTGCTTTCAAAACAGACATTTCTCTTTTGCAAATGATTTCAAGGAATTAATACAGACTTTCAAGACTTCTTTCAAATAGGGGAATTATCACCATGGCTCTTTGAATCAGGATGTAACATAGACAGTAGACATCTTTCTTCCTTTGTACACAAACCACAGTCACTAGAGTTATTAGCGGAGATTAAAGAGGCCGGCCTATATCTATACAGCAAACTTGGCCTTTTAAAATATTGGCTAAGGAGTTGCTCATAGTTCTTGTTTTCATCTTAGAGTTGGCCACTTAAATAGAATTTTTTTTATGGTGTGTGTGTGTGTGTATTCTCTCAAATGAGTTTTCACTTTTTCACCTTTTGGTCTATATTTGGAGTCATTTGGGTTTTTTTGTTACCTTTTTAAAAAAACTTTTTAAACATATATTTTTATTGTAAAGATACTGTATAAAGGGGTTACAGTTATAAGAGTAAGGTAATGAGTACATTTCCTATCAAGCATTGCCTCAGTGTTTCCCCTACCATTCCTTCTCTTCCCCCTCCCCAATTCCTTCCTTCCCCCTCCACCCCCAAGCAGTAAAGTTTATTTCTAACATAGTGTCTTGTACATCTCATTGTTACAATGGGTTAATCTGTATCCTTATTTCAACATTTGGTTATTTCCCTTCCCCTTCCCTAATTAGAAAAAACTTATATACAAGATACAGGGCACTGGAATCAAATACAGTGAAAACAGGGGTTATACTATGGGGAGAAAATATACAAAAGAAACAAAAAAATCACTCAGTACATTATAAATACATTAAAAACAACAGCAACAAAGATAAAACCTCTTGTGTCCCTATTTTGGGGTTCATTTCACTTAGTATCATTTTGTGTAGTCATATGTACATAGTTTTTGAACTTTTCTGCTTGTCCTACACATTCTTGTTACTTGCTTTTTTTTTTTTTTTTTTTTTTGTCTTCATGGGGCCTCAACTCTGGGCCTGGGCACTGTCCCTCAGCTCTTCTGCTCAAGGCTAGCGCCTCTACCACTTGAGCCGCAGCACCACTTCTGGCTTTTTCTGCTTATGTGGTGCTGAGGAATTGAACCCAGGGCCTCATGCATGCAAGGCAAGCGCTCTACCACTGAGCCACCTTCCCAGCCTTGCTACTAGCTTTTATTCTACAATTCATCCTTTGGTTCGGGTGGGGGGGGGGTTAGCACTCATTGTCAAGTTCATCTTAGTATAAACTATATAGTTTATGGCCTTAATAGGGCTGATTGTAACAATAGTTACTAAGTCATTTTAATGCATCATAAGGAAAGGCCAAATGAGAGAATTAGAGTGAACTCACAAATACAAAGTCTTTGCTTACAAAGTGTTTGAAGTACTACATATACTAGAACAAAATAAGGATAACAAATATAAGCTTCAATGAAATTACTGATAGCCTTTGTGAACCCAGTCAGTATTTTTATCTTATGATTACATGTGCTATTTTATTAAAATGGTCTGACAGATTGTTTATCCTGGCTTATTGTCTCCTTTGTATTCTATAATATATTATAATAGCTCTCTATGTCTTAAAACCTGTTTTTTCTTAAGTTTTTAGTGTCTTTAACACAAAGGGGCTTCAATTCAACTTGTCAATTTATGTGTACAATGCGTTTTCACCAATGTCACCTTTTCTACATTCTCCCTTTCCATCTCTCCTAATCTACCCATACCTTCCAGTTACCTACATACCCATGTTTTTAACTACATGTGGGGAGAATCTGGTTACATTAAGCACATATTTTGTGTGATGGTATTAGGGCTTGAACTCAGGGTCTCAACCTCTTCCTTGGCTTTTTTCAATCGAGGCCGACACTCTACCACTTGAACCACGCCTCTGCTTTTGGCTTTTTGCTGGTTCATTGGAGTTAAGAGTCTCACAGACTTCTCTGCCCAGGCTGGATTCAAACTGAGATCCTCAGATCTGAGCCTCCAGGAGTCACTAGTGCCCAGTAATCCCCGCCTTAAAAAAACAAAAACAAAAACAAAAACAAAAAACTAATTCAGTAATTTCCAAGACTTTTTTTTTTTTTTGGGTCCGGTCATGGGGCCTGAACTCTGGGCCTGGGCGCTGTCCCTCAGCTCTTCAGCTCAAGGCTAGCGCTCTACCACTTGAGCCATAGTGCCACTTCCGGCTTTTTTCTTTTTGCTTATGTGGTGCTGAGGAATCGAACCCAGGGCCTCATGCATGCAAGGCAAGCGCTCTACCATTGACCCACCTTCCCAGCCCCTTCCAAGACTTTTGTATTAACACAGATGAACAAATGACAGACTCATTTTCAGGTGCAGTGCTTTCTCTGAAGTCAAACTGAATAGTTGCCCCCAGCTGACAGGTTGAACACCTTGCCCAGAGTCACTCAGTTGGAAAGACTCAAGCCCAATGTCCCTATAGGAATGCCAATGTCCATTTTTATTTATAGCAAACGGCTTTGTCTCTCTCTGTTTTCTCAGCTCTCGAATGAGCACATTTGTTTTCTTAACAACTATACTTGCTTGCTCCACCCCCCCCCCCCATCTTATGTATGCTGTTGACATTTTGGAGGGACTTGGTGTCCTGGGACCTGAAGCTACACAGCTGGAGAGGAAACAGGGCCAGTTCCTTTTTTTCCCTCTCTGTATTGGCTTATACTATAGGCTTGGAAGCTGGTTTTAATTTTACATTTTTTTCTGTGTATGTGCATGTTTGTTTTTAAAGCATGTTCCCTCTTACTTCTTTCAAGGAATATTTTATTTGAAATCTTGCACTCTTTCCCTTCAAAGCCAATTTGTGTGCCCTAAAATCTTGATGAGATTATTTTGTTTGGAGATATTGCTAAATTCAAAGTAGGATTTCTGGTTTAAATAAGTAGGTTTAAATTGTGGCCTTATAGAGAGGAAGGGCCTAAAGCAATTTAGGACTCCTAAGGCGATTGAGTCCTTCATTTCTCGAGACTTATCCTGAGTCATTCTATAAAGAACCTGGACTTTCCTTTTGTTTCAGTCACTTCATTGCATGTTTTATCATAGACTTTGTTTTTCTGTGAGAAATAATGGGAGAAACTTAGCTTCTCTTTACTAAGGGCAGGAAGAAAGATAACTTGTGTTCCAACCCCTTCATTTATTTGATTAACTCAATGTGAGTCAAAGAATGAAAATACTTTGTGAAAAGTCTTATAGTAAAACGGGATTTGGTTTTGTTTTTGTTTGTTCCCAAGAAAGACCTGCTTTATGTTTTTCTTTTTTTTTTGGTCGGTCATGGGGCTTGAACTCTGGGCCTGGGTGCTGCCCCTCAGCTCTTCAGCTCAAGGCGAGCGCTCTACCACTTGAGCTACAGTGCCACTTCCGGTTTTCTGGTGGTTTATTGGAGATAGGAGTCTCAGGGTCTTTCCTGCCCGGGCTGGCTTTGAACCGCGATCCTCAGATCTCAGCCTCCTGAGTAGCTAGGATTACAGGCATGAGCCACCAGCGCCTGGCTACTTTATGTTTTTCTTGCTGTAGATTAATCTCTCTCTTTTTTTCTTTAGATACATGTGCTGGTATTAGGGCTTGAACTTAAGCCCTCATTCTCTTGTTTGACTTTTTCTGCTCAAGGCTTATACTCTACCACTTAAGCCATACCTCCACCTCTAGCTTTTGGCTGGGACTGGCTTTGAAATGCCATCCTAAGATCTTAGCCTCCCCAGTAGCTAGAATTACAGGTGTGAATCACCAGAGGAAAGGAAGGGGAGAAGGCCATATAATAAAATAGATTTGTTTCTTTGTTTTAAAGGACCATGGAGATCATTTTCACTTTCTTTAGATCAATGCTTTATTTCATCTTATTTTTTGAGGAGAATTAAGAAAATGGGCAATGTTGTGCATTAATTTCTACTTCCTCATTCCTATCAGTATGTGAAAGTCTAACTCCCCCAACCTTTGAAGAATATAAGGTGACTGTGTTCAAAGATTGGGTTTTTAAAGAGATAAGTTAGTTAATGGACTCCTACCTATCAAAGAGTGAGAAAAAATGCTATTTATGAAGCACTATTTTTATGGCACACTTATAGAAGGGGAAAGGTATAAACAAAGACTTTAAAACTTCAGAACTTCCAGCCTGTGACATTCTCAACTGACTAGAACAGGACAAACCAGAAACAACTGTGCAACATTGCTGGCATCACTTTTAGAATAGACTTTAATCCAAACAGTGCTCACTAATTTTCCCAACGGCTCCATCCTCACCCAAACCTGTCATCATACCACAAGAATTCACCTCTAGTATTTCTACTTTGACTACATCTTAAATCTATTCTCCATGTATCATCAGGGTGATCTATTGAAAACACAAATGAAGTTGCTTCCTTGTTCAAGTGCCTTCAACTGAACTTCAAGTTAAATTTCCAGGCCATGGCTTGAGGAAATCTTCTGAGGCCTCATGTCCAGTCCTACATTGCCCTCCGGTGACTTCCCATCAGCCATCCTCCCCTCTTACTCTCTCTCATGGATAGAACACTCTCATGTCCAGTTTTGTTCCTGTTCCTGGGAACAGATTTTTTTTCCAGGACTTTGATCATTCAGATCTCAGTTTAGTTGGTAGCTTCTTAGAGGTGATAGCTTCTTAGATGTTCGAAATCTTACTCAAAAGCAGTCCCCCCCTTTCCCAGTCTCCACCATTACTGTATTTTCTCTAAACTCTTCCTATCACAATTATACTACTTATTTACCAGCTTATTTGTTCTCTGCTTTTTCAATCACTGTAGTGACAAGGGAATTTATTTTGCTCACTAGAATGTAGAATGACCCCAGTACTACAAATATTAAATGAAGGAATGAATGGATAAATGAATGAATGAATGCTTACTTCAAACTCATATCCTTTTCCCAGAAGTGAGTGGAAGAAAACAAATGTCAAGGAGACAGGATTATCAAAAGGCAACTAGCCATTGTAATGACAAGGCCTGTGTCTGCAGTGGCCCCTGCTCTGTATCATCAAGACCTTGATGTCTTGCTCTGCCTCCCCTTGAAGGGCTGGAATGATGAATGAAAGCCGAATACTTGGCATAACAGGAGATAAGTGATAACATGGGTATCTCTGTGTTATCTCAGTGTTGTGTCTGAGATGATTTTCAAAGGGTGCACTTTATTTGCAATGTTTTAGAAACAGTGTAGCACATGCCACAAATGTACATCTTTTGTTGGTAGGCCTGTTCAGTCTGAACCATTTCTGAGCAGAAGAAGCACATCACAAAAGGCTATTGCCAAATGATTCCAGAAAGTTATTCTGGTGTTAGAATCACATAGTGTTAAATAATGATTGGGCAGCAAAGAGTGCAGGTCTATGGCTTTGTGGTAAGTATGAAGTTTGTGCGCCTAGAATATTCTTGTAGTGAGTGTATGGTCTTTGCAAGTGGTAAGCAGTCTTCCATACTTTCAGATGACATGTATTATATATTCTTAGCACTTCACTGAGTTCTGTAAGTGATACCTCATTTGCATTTAGTTATGGGGTTGTTATTCAGCACTGCCTGACCTCTTCAAACACCTCTCAGAGCATCCATAGTTTTATCTATCAATAAGACATATAAGCTTGGGATCCAAGAGTCAAAGGTAACTACTGCCTTATTAGCTACCTGTCTCTCAAATGGCCACACTAAACTGTGGGAACACAGGAGTTGAGACAGGTGGAAGATTCTGGCCAAGAGAAGTACTCACCACCATCATTTGCTGCATGTGCCAAAAGAACCTTTCAACTCATGTTCCTCTTTGTCTTTGGGGCCTCTTTGGAAGGGACTTAAGGGGTGTGTGTGTGTGTGTGTGTGTGTGTGTGTGTGTGTGTGTGTGTGTGTGTGTGTGTGTGTGTGTACATGTATATATATATATATATATAAACTGTATAACCATATATATATATATATATATATATATATATATAAACTGTGTGTGTACTAAAATCAATATATAACTGAAGTGAAGATAAATTAAAAGTCAATCTACACTTTGAGGCTAAAGAAAAAAAGAGTGGACAATTTTGATCTGAGAATATTTGGTTCTAGCTTCTAATGGGCACATGTTTATTGAACACTTGCTATAGGTCAGAGTCTGGGCTTATTGGCACATCAATCCTTTGGGAGAAGATTGTATTTTCCTCATTTTACAGTCACCATTTGACAGCCCTTTTCTGCCCCTTGCTCCCCCTGCCTTCCAACCAGGGTACTCCAGCACAGATCTGCCACTTGGTTCCTGGGGTGCCAAGAGGATGTTAAGGGCCTTTTTTGCTCTCTTGTTGAACACTCAATCTCTGATGTCTGTACTCCAAGGCTGAACATACTGGAGGATATCTCTAAATAGCTTCTTATTTTCCTACTCTCTGTCCATGGTGTAAGCTGGAGCATCACATTTGTACCTGCCTTTAAATGCATCCACTGCAGGGTAGTTTCAGGAACTTGCAGTGGTTAATGGAGCAGCTGATGGCAGGGGCTAATGAAGTCCCCTGGAACTTTAAAAGCATAATATCAGAATTGAAGAAGAATCCCTGTGGCCCCTACAAATAGATGGGAAGTTGTCTCTCCTTCGAAGGTGTTGCTCACACATTTGGAGGCCCAAACCCACAATCCATTTATGAAAATTGCATTTTGGTTGGCTTTTAGACTTAGGGAAAGATTTCTTATTTCTAAAATACAATAGGCTGGGAATTCACTAAGTCACTTTGACACTTCAAAGACCCATCGAAAACCAGCTGGACAGAAATTATCAAAGAGGAAAGCTAGCTCTTAGGATATAGTCTCATGCAACCATGGAGAGAGGAAAAAAAATCACTTTGACCACAATCCACAGCTCTTGATTCCTATTCTAGAACTCTACTACCTTAGCCATGGCTCCATTTCCAGCTTTTTTGGTGCTTCATTGGAAATAACCTTCCTGCCCAGCCTGGCTTCAAACTATGATCCTCAGATCTCAGCCTCCAGACCAGATAGTTTACAGGTGTGAGCCACCAGCACCCAACTTTTCTCCTCTTCCATTGATGGTTCCCCGAGACACTCTGCTTTGAAACTGTAGTGGGTTCTGACAGGTCAGTTTCCTTCCTGCACTTCCATCAATAACTCGGAAGGTTTTTTTCTGCAATATGCCATGTACTATCTAACCCAGATTCTTGCCATCACTTGGCACCATTGCAATCTTGTTTGCACTCCATTCTTGTTTGCTTTTGTTAATATTCTTCATTGAATCTCTTCAAAAAGTCATGAAATGCCACATACATTTTGCAATTGAAGAAATATTAAAAAATAGAGAAAAAAAAGAAGGGAAAAGTTTTAAAGTTCCCCACGCCTTCTTCTTTTACATTCCTTTTGCCTATCATGTGAATGTTAATAAATGATGCAAGTCCTTTTAGATCTTTTTTCCTGCTCACAATAATTATGTCGAGCATGTATACTTAGTGTTTTTTGTTCACTTGTCCTTTATAAGAATAACCTCCTATTCTTCACATTGGTCTGCTGCATACTTATTTTGGATATTTCTTCAGTTGAAGATGAAGATTTAATTTGCTTAAAAATAGGCTTAATAACTCAGGTATGGGTGGCTCACATTTGTAATTCTAGCTACTCAGTAGGCTAAGATCTAGAAGATCATGGTCTGAAGCCAGACCAGGCAGAAGAGCCCATGAGACTCCATCTTCATTTTACCAGCACCAAGCAGTGCTAGAGACATGGCCGAAGTGGTAGCGCACTCACTGTGGGCAAGCAATCTGAGCAAGAGCATAGGCCTTGATTCAAGTCTAAATATCGGTGAAAAAAAAACTCACTGTAACTTATTAAATCATATTCCATTATGGGATACTCTGGTACCAGGCAGAGTGTGTTCTCTTTCCTCTTCGGCTCCCCTCTCTACCTTTGTCTGCCTGTTCCCTACCCTGGACATGTATGGTATGTATTATAGCATACATTTGACCTGCTGCTGCACCATGGTGGGTTAGCTGCTTGCCTCTACACTGAACGGTTATGGCTCCAGCCATGTAGCCCTCTCCATACACATGTCTTTTCCATGCTCTCGGTCTCTTCCTCTCCTTTTCCCACTCAGGCCCCAGGTAGCAATGGCTCCCTGCTGTTGGTAGATCCTGGATGGGGTCCATCCACTGCATTTTCATAAATGCTGCCCACACTGTAAGACAATCCATTTGTTATACTCTCCTTAATAATTCAGTTTAAGTATTCCATCTGTTTCCTGCTAAGACACTGAATGCTACGGATTGTTTCTTGTTGTTTATTTATTTTCCCCTTCTTACTTTCTGGTTAGGTCCTTCTTTCCGTTCTCACCAGCATGGATATTCTCTCAATTTATTATTATTATTATTATTATTATTATTATTATTATTATTATTATTAATTTTCAACTATATTGAATTTCATTTATTTTCTCAAAATGACTTTTAAGAATGTCTCCATACAGAATACAACTCAAACTCTCAAGGTAGCTCCCTCCTCACCCCCATTCCAGTATCCTCAAAATCCTACCTCAGGTCCTCAGTTTCCCATGGAGGGCATTTATTACATCTGTGCTTTGGATGTCCCTGTAACTGACTATGTGCTGTCAGACTGTATGCTAAACTTGTGGGGTCACTGGGAGAGAGTGATGACAATGTGTAAGTCATATCATTCTCTTGAATTCATTAATTATGCCAAAGATAGAGCGTAGCTGGCCTCTGATGGCTCACACCTGTAATCCTAGCTATTGAAGAGCCTGAGATCTGAGGGTGGTAGTTCAAAGCCAGCCTAGGCACAAAAATCTGTGAACTCTTACCTTCAATTAATCACCAAAAAGCTAGAAGTGGAGCTGTAGTTTTAGTGGTAGAGTGCTACTTGAGCAATAAAGCTCAGGGACAGTGCCTAGGATTTGAGTTCAAGCTCCAGGGCCAGAAACAAAACAAAACAAAGCAAATATAAACAAGATAATATACTTGTACATAAAAATTTCCAATAAAGGTTCGTTATGAATTAGTCTTCCCTTAATTACACAGAATTGCTGTTGTGTCCAAATCAGCCATTTGCTGCAAGATCTACACTGAATAAGGCCTCTTAGACTCTTCTTTGATTTCTACCATATAGAAGACTTTTTGGTTTGTTTGTTTTTTTGTCGGGCATGGGGCTTGAACTTAGGGTCTGGGGCACCGTCCCTGAGCAATTTTTGCTCAAGGTTAGTGCTCTACTACTTTGAACCTGAGTTCCACTTTTGGTTTTCTGGTGGTTGTTTGGAGATAAGAGTATCATAGACTTCATTGCCTGCGTTGGCATTGAACTATGATTACACATTTGGATCACCAGCACCTGGTTTAGATTTTGTTTTTAAAAGCAGTTTTAAGTTTAGAGAAAAGTTGTTCACAAAGTAGTATATGGGCGCATTACTATCTACCATTGGTGTGGTACACGTTACAAATGATGAACCTAGAAGATAGCAGTGTTGACAAAAGTCCAATTTTCATCAGAACTCATTCCTTCAGTTGGATGCATGTTGTCATTTATCCACCATATCACACCATCTGGGATAGTTTCACTACCCTGATCTTCCTAAGTACTCTACTTTTCACCAGTTCACCCTCCCCCCCCTCTGCATCCCCACTAGGGGTAACCACGAATCATTTTATTGTTTCAGCAGTTTTCCCTTTGGTCTTTCTACTTCATATTCTTATTTGTGTTCCTCATTTACTTTTATTACTGTGCATCTCCATATACCTAATGCAAAACATCACAGCTAGTCACCATGCGAGTATGTGTTTCAAGAATGAATTATTAAGCTCTTTATCTTAGAATCAGCCCTAGGTTGAAATTTCAGGCACATCCTCCCGAGGGAATACACATGTGGCTTTTGCACAGAACTAAGTATTTGTTAGACGCTAGATTGTGTACAGACAGAGAGCACTCACCACAGTACGTAGATTTGAGATTGAAGAAGAAACCTCGGAGACAAACGAAAATAACTAACGAAAGTATTATGTGAATCCAGACCACAGATAGGCCCTCATTAGTTCTCTAAAGCACTGACTTTTCCTTAGATATAAGCACTCTCCAGTGCATTTCTAGATATATAAAAGTACCTTTTAGGGAGATATTCCTCCATTCATTTAAGGAAGCTGAGACCCACAAACAGCTTAAGTCTCTTGCCTAAATTCACACAGCAGATTGATGGTGGGAAGCTAATGCAGCCCCTGGCGTTCCTGATTCTCCTAGTTCTGGTAGTATTTCTGCAAATTGCTCTCAGTAAGAGTTTCTATCAAAAGAGGAGCTCTTTCATTTCTCATAACTAAATGCCCAACTAAAGATGGATGGTCTATACTTCTTCCTTGACCCAAATCTCTCTCTGTGTTTATCTATCATTTATTTATTTGTTTATTTATATTTTCTTAATTTATTTATCACAGTACTAGAGTTTGAACTCAGAGTTTCAAGCTTACTAGGCAAGCGCTCTACCACTTGAGCTGAATGCCTTTTGCTTTTAATATGGGTCTTATGCCTTAATTTCAGATGATAAGCCTCCTGTCCGTCATTCCAATAACTAAGAATACACCTCCACTCTCAGTCCCTTATTTATGGTCCCTTCTGTTACCCCCATAATCCCTCCTCTTAGTGTCTGGGAGTCCTTGCCAATCTACGCTGGGCCCTGCTATTATTTTTTTGGGGGGGGTCCAGTCGTGGGGACTGAACTCTGGGCCTGGGCGCTGTCCCTTAGCTCTTCAGCTCAAGGCTAGCATTCTACCACTTGAGCGTCAGCCCCACTTCCGGCTTTTTCTGCTTATGTGGTGCTGAGGAATCGAACCCAGGGCCTCATGCATGCAAGGCAGGTGCTCTACCACTGAGCCACCTTCCCAGCCCCACCTGCTATTATATTTTTTTCAAGCATTGTTTTTCTCTTAGTATCGCTTCTTTAAACTAGCATATGCTTGTAATATGAAGAGTTATATTGTGATATTTTCAGGCAAACACAGTGAACTTTGAACAAATTTACCCCCTCTGCCATCTTCCCATTCCCTCCCTTTCCTCATTATTTCTTGGGTTTCATTATGTGTATTTATATATAATTAATTATATTTCTCTTTTGTTTGTTTTTAAAATTTTTTTTATTTGGAGGTACTGGGGTTTGAACTCGGGACCTACACTTGCTAGACTGGGTTTGAACTCGGGCCTACACTTGCTAGACAGGTGCTCTACCACTTGAGCCATGTCCCCAGCCCTCTGGCTTCTAACACATTGGCTAATGTTGTTCTGACCCATGTTTTAACATCAGGGCTGGCACTCCTACTGTGAAATCAGATTACTTTTGGTGGTTCTGAAAATGGGCATTAAATAAAATGAATTGTGTAATGAGAGAAAATTGGTCCCCTTTCTAATTCTTTCTCAAATCTTTTTAAAATCAGAGCACTAGTGTCTCATGAACAATCTGGTGATCTTTGGTAGTCCTCTTAATACAATAGCAAATCAGAGCTCATCCTTATTCACTCTCTTGATAGTAGCAGGACATAGCAACTAATTTAGTAATGTTTAATTGTGTTCATTCCTGGTTTTGTCAAGTGATACTGGCTGAGGATTTGCAGGAAAGAGATAGGGCTTACTTGTAAGATATTTTTACTTAAAGACAATATTAAGCAGATGAAAGCATCGTTTTCAACAGGAAATATTACATATCATGAAGGAGGGTATAAGAGACTACGGTTTGGGCTGCACATATCCAGCTGACCTTCCTACAAGAACAGGGTGACTTTGTGGATTCTGTCTGTGCTGGTGCCCCCCTCCCTATACTCTCCCTCTTGACCTGAGCTTATCCATGTCTGGAACCCTGCTGAAGATTGGGACATGTTATCAGGAGGCTGGGATTAAGGTGCTATCCACAGTTTATTCCCCCTATCCACTTTGACCCAGGACAGACCACATCACTCATCAGGCCCTTTGAGAATGACATCGTTAAATGGTAAACATGAAATTCTGGGGGGAGAAGAATGCACATGGCCTGACTTTGATGCTCTAGTTCCCAAGGCTGAGCAGCCACTCTGCTGTAGACTGTATATGACTACTGCTTCCCTACCCACTCCCCTGAGACTTATCTGTAGCAGTTCAGAGATTTGAATATCGACCATGTAAAACTATAACCTGTTTCAGCCAAGATCCAGAGCAAAGAAACTATGTTGCTGAGAGTCTATCTTCCCTCAGACCATTTCTTCTGTCTCAAGCAAGCTTGTCTAGAAACAGATCCATAGGGAAACAGGGTCTTGGGGGCAGTTTTTCACCTTACCTCACACTCTCCATTACTGCTTAAAGAGTAGATGGCTACCTTTATTTTTGAGGATTTGTTTGAAGAGACAGGGTGACCTGGAAGGGAAGGGCTGTGTTAACTTGTACTGTTGTGGTTTGTCTGTTTTTATGCCCATCCTGGCACTTGAACTCAGGGTCCCTGATGCTGTCCCTGAGTTTGTGTGCTCAAGGCTAGCCCTCTACCACTTGAGCCACACCTCCACTTCCAGGTTTTGGTGGTCAGTTGGAGATCAGGGTCTCATGGACTTTTCTTCCTGGCTTTACTGCAATCCTCAGATCTCAGCCTCCTGAGCAGCTAGGGTTACAAGTGTGTTGAGGGGCTTCTAAAGAGGTCTGGGCTGCCCTTGACTGCTGGTGGCTGCTGGTGGCAGAAGCAGATGAGAGATGCCCAGGGCTGGCTGAATGAAGATTCCCTTTATGGTAAAGTCTGTTATATTTTGATGAACTAAATGTTAGCTCTTTTTGTAAGAAGAGCTGATGTTTTACAGTGCCTTGTTACAGAACAACCAGAGTTGGTAAGAAGCACTAGAGTTTGACTGTGGATTGTTATAATTATATAAATAATAATAAGTAATAAAAGTAATGATTCTCATGTGCTGTGTGTCAGGCAGAGTTTAGCCATTTGTACATTATATGGTCCACAATCAATACCCTTACCCTAAAACGTATCATTTCTTGGATGTTCATTTCTTGGATGAGTCACCTGAAACACCAAGAGATCAAGCCACTTGTCCAAACCCAGGGAGTGTTAGCGCTAGAACCACTCTTAGATCTGTGTCTTACCCAGTGTTGTGTGTTGAATAGCAGAGCCCAAGGAGAGTACAGGCCAACTTAGTGCTTAGTTAGTACCTTTTGCTGAAGGTCATCTTGAGTCAACTGGACTATTTTAGAAACCCTCATTGGTATTGCTTTGGGGAGGAAAACAAGATTTCATCCATGTCGTCTATCTATCCTGAATATTAAGGCTTTAGAGTAAGAGTGTTTTTAGAAATCTAATTGCCCAAGTGGGAATTTATTTCCAACAGCCACCTGCTCCTTCATCTGGATTTTAAGAAAAACTTGAATCCCCATTGAGGCTCAGAACCTATGCTTTGTGATTTGAGTGCAAACAGCAAAATAATTGATTTGGGAAGACTCATTTCTCATTTGTATCTCTTTCCCTCTTTGTAGAAAAGTAACTTTTATTCTGAGCTGCAGGTATAGACAGATGTGCCGTAGTGCTATTTCTCAGGCTGTTTTATTGACTGAGGAGGGGTCAGATAGAAGGAGGTGGTGATTACTTTCTCTAGGCCAAGGGTGGGGATGGGGGAGAAGCTAAAAGAGATAGGCTTGAATTCAAGGTTTTGTCTTTCCATTCCCTATTCCAATTTGAATGAGTTCTCAGGCAATCTGTTGTTCTTAACATCCTATGTCAAGGGGTTTTATTTTTTACTCTCTCCTCTTTGCCTCTTCCTTCTTTCCATTTTTCCTTCCCTCCTTTTTCCTTCTTTTTCTGTCACAAACTCAAGCTTTTTTTTTTTAATATTAAGCTATTTTTATTTGCTAGGTATTTAATTTGTAAGCTTGGTTTCCTTTCTCATAATTTTTAACTTTCCTAATCATTATTATGGTTTCCTAATAAGGGAAAAATATTAGACTTTTTAATCATTCTCTAAGAGCCTTTAACTGGGATTTTTAATTAGATCACTTTATAAGCTACATTGCCACATTCAGACCTTCATGTTAAAGTTTAATGACCTGGTTTTAGAAATAGTGGCTAAAAGTCTCTGAATTCCTTAAATTACTTTCTGAGCACTGGCTAGCAGTTAAAATACACAGATCCGTGTTAAAAAGGGAAGAGACGGCTGTAGGACAGAGCCCTCTGTGGTAAGAGATTGATACAGTCAGCAGTGGTTCAGGGAAATCAGTGTGGTGAAATGAGGCAAGGTCTTAGATTTGCTTCCTGGTCACTAATGTCTGTCACTTGGAGGAAGTCACCCCTGTGTATGTTATTTAGAAGATGGGAACAAGGGTCTTTCTCTAACAAGTCTTAATGTGTGTGTGTGTGTGTATGCATGTGCATGCAACTTGCTTGTGCACACACTGGTCCTGGGGCTTGAATTCAGCCGTTGGGCACTGTCCCTGAGCTTTTGTGTTCAGAGCTACCACTTTATCATTTGAGCCACAGTCTACTTCTGGCATTTTTAGTGCTTAATGGGAGACTAGAGTGTCACAGACTTTCCTCAACTCTGATGTTCTAATCGCAGCCTCCTTCATAGCTAAGATTATAAGGCATAAGCCACAGGCCCTCAGTTTGTTAAGCTTTTAAAAATGATTTAATATACTCTACAATGTGAATGGAATAAAACATATTTATTAGATGTGATTACATGTGCTGAGGTACACACACACATACACACACACACACACACACACACACACACACACACACACACACACACACACACACACACACACACACACACACACACACACACACACACACACACACACACACACACACACACACACCCTATTTCTGGCAGCCACCTTGGAAAATGAATCAGGTATTTGGGTCTATTCTAGACTAGTAAAAGCCAAAGCTCTGAGAGTATAGGCCTTAACTCAGAATCATATGCATAGTTGATTCTCACTTAATGGTGAGAGCAGAACTGGACCCAAGTCTGCCAGTCAGTGGTCTACCACCCTAATGAGCTACAAGAGAGAGGCCCTTGCAGGGCTTAAGACGGAGTCTCCAGCTGATATGTCAAGCATTATTTGAGTACAATTACCTTCCAGATTTCCCCCAGCATGTTTTAGAATATCATCATTCTTTATGAATAACATTACTTGAGAAAGATTAGAATGCTCCAAACTAGACATGGATACTTGGCGACCTAGGTGCCCAGAAGAGAAAATAAAGAGCTCCACAAGCCATACTTGCCATTGAAGAAAACACTTAATCACAGATAGTGAGTTTGTTCATCTTATTTATTTTACAGTTCTACCATGTTTGCATCTAGGAGTTTGGTGCATGCATTCATAGATAAGCACTTTTCTTTAATAACCAGTGATCTTTAGTTCTCTCTAACGTGCAGGTCGTCAATAGTTATCGTACACTCCCTCTCTCAAATCCAGGCTTGCGAAATGCTCTTCACACATGGCTGGTGGGTGATTTGCCTAAGCTAAGCTTCATAGTGGGTCCCCACTGCCTGCTTTCATGGAAAGAGTGAAAAGAAACCTAGTAGGTTTTCAGGGGAAAGGAATACAGAGCATATTGAGGATACCCAAGGGATGGATGCCATTGAGGTCTGTGATCAAGTTTTTTGTATTTCTGACTTCCACAATAAGTAATCATAGCAATAATTATGAATATTTGTAGCCTATGGAGAGGGGTCTCATTGTCCCCCTCTGAAATATGCATCAGGCCTGTCAGTCATCTTTGGGCTTTGTTTAGAGTCTCAGTCATTGGACTAGAAAGAGATTACTTAACTGTCATTTAAGAGGGTGCCATTTGCAATGGTGTTAATTCCACTTGGATCAGCTCACCCCTGTTGTGTGCATGAGCCTTGGACACTTTGGATAAGTTTTTTTCCCCTTGGCTGAGAGTTGATGCTGAAGGAAGTGGTGATCATACCCAGTGGTCCTGGCTAACTGTCCTCAGGCCAATGGGAGTTCACATCTGCCTTAGTTCAGATAGACACTGGCCTCTTTCCAAAAACCAGATAGATAAAGAACATCAGAAAGGCAGTGAGCTATGAGTGGGAACTCTTGGAGGTTACCAAGATTGTTCCATTATGAAGTTTCTATAGGAACTCCATAGGATGGTGGTTTCTGGTACTGGTCTGTGACTTGATGCTGGGCTGGCTGCTGGCTACTTAAGAGCCAAGAATGGATCTTATAAAATACAGATTTGATGGACGAGAGTAGGAGCTGAGAATGGAAATTTTTCTAAAGTCCATACTAGTTTGGAAACACAGACACACAGACAGAATGGTTTCCTGTAATTTTTTAGTACAGTTAAAACACATAATATTTGTCTGAAATTGGCTTCTCTTGTTCATTCATTTTCCTGTAGACAACATAATTTCATTGTTTTTATTATGCTTCATTGTCATGTAGCCTTTATTCATTCATTGGTGTTTTACTGATTTCATTGCTTGGCTATAGTGATTGTTATAGAGAGATGTTAAAAGGGAAGAGGGAAAGAGAAAGTAATGAGAAGTGAAAATAATCAGAATACATTATAGCTGCATGAAAATAGCATAATGAAAACCACTAATACTATTTGTAAGAGGGGAAAAAGAGAGGACAAAGAAAGACAAGAGGTAATTTTTTTTCTTATTTTCATTTTTTAAACTTCTTTTGGTTGCACAAGTATGTTGTCATATAACATGTCCACTTATGTATCCAATGTTCTTGATCAGATTCATCAAAGAGGTGAATATGATCAAAGTATATTATATGTTAGCATGGAAATGTTATATTGAAATCCCTTTGTATAATTTATACTAATAAAAATCATTCAAAGCAGAACAAGACTTTAAATAATAGTAGATGCTTTCTTTTTTTCTTGCACTATACTAGGGCTTGAACTCAGGACCATGTGCTTGCTTAGCTTGCTTTTTCAGCTGGTGCTCTACCATTTGAACCATACTTCTGGCCCCATTTTGTGCTACTTAGTCTGGAGAAAAAAAATCGAAGGGCTTTTCTACCTCAGCTTGTCTTGAACTTTAATCTTCAGATCTTCTTCTCCTGAGTTGCTAGGATTTTAAGTATGAACCATAGGTGTATCTTGTCTATTTCAGTTCTTAAAAATCAAATTTTAGCCAGGCTTTAGTGACTTATGCTTGAAATCCTAGCTATTTTGGAGTCAGAGAAGAGTAGGAACACAATTTGATGCCAGCCTGACAAGAATAATTCCCAAGAGCCCTGTATTTTTAAAAGAAATCTTCTCCCTTGACAATATGGCATGATGAAATTCTTATTATCATGCAATCCTTTGAAAGCAGCAAAAGCTAAGGGGTAATTTCCTCTATCCCACATGGGCCCTGCCTCCACCACCACCATTTTCTGACTCTGTTCACATCCATTTATTTCTGATGAAGAAGTCTGCTGTGCATGGGGCTTCCTTCTTCATAAAAGTATGCCTCTTGGAAAGCTATATTCTTAAACAGCAGTCAGGGAAGGTATGTGAAAGGAATGGTGGTGTTGACTGGTTCTGACTATGAAGTCTTCTGATCCCTTGAACACTGCAGTCAAACCACAATAGTGCCATCCAGAGCGGCCTTTGCTACACAGACTGCCACTGCTCTAATTATCATTCTTCACTGGGTCTCAGTGTAATTTCATCCAAACCGAAGTGACTACCAAGCATAGCATCAGCAGCCTCCCTGCCTCTGCAGCCTCGACTCATGCTCCGTTCCTTGTTGAACCCCAAACTCCTCCACATTGGCCTCTCTCAGTTTTCAAAGAAGCAAAATTTGTTCCTACCTCAGGGCTCTGCAGCTGCCATTTCTTCTGGGTGCACTTGTACACCTCCACCCCCACAGAAATGGCTTTGCCCTGAGAAGATCTTCTGTGGCTCCTGTGTGACAATCATCTCCTCGTTCTCTTATACTCTGACACACAGAACAAGTTTACATGGTTTTGTTTTGTTCCCTCCCTCTTCCTCTCATCCCTTCTCTTCCCTTCCCTTCCCTTCCCTTGCCTTCCCTTGCCTTCCCTTGCCTTCCCTTGCCTTCCCTTGCCTTCCCTTGCCTTCCCTTCCCTTCCCTTCCCTTCCCTTCCCTTCCCTTCCCTTCCCTTCCCTTCCCTTCCCTTCCCTTCCTTTCCCTTGCCTTCCCTTCCCTTGCCTTCCCTTGCCTTTCTGCTCCTTCCTTGTAAATACTGAATCATTGGTTGTTGCATTAGTGGATGGATGGAGACCATGATGTGCCTAGTTTTGCTACCCACTGTAGCTGGATGACAGTGAATCCAAGTGTTCTCACTGAGATGGAGTTTTAAGCATTTTTCTGCCCAAGTTGGCCTCCAATGCTATATTCCTAATTCAGATATTCTATGTAGCTAGAACATACCATCTAGCAGAAGGAATGTGTGAGAAAGGGTCTTGTGAACTTATTGTGCCCAGGCTCATTCAAACCTTGGTTTTTCTAATCTCAGCCTTTGACAAAGGTAAGATTATGAGCTACTATGCCTAGCCAATCTACCTCTTTATTCGTGCAGTAGCTCCACTGATCTAGGATCTTGGAAATCTTTTTCTTTCCCCAAACTCTACAAGACTTCATCTTTCAAGGCGTTAATGGATTCCCTAGTCCAAGCCCCATGCATTTAATGAAATCTGTGATCTTTAGAACAGACACTGATTTGCTCCTCTTGTGGCATATACAACATACATATTTTTTGTTAACAACCTTGGGGTAGATTTTCATTGTTTCCAGTTAAATCCATCATCAAAATTTCATCTGTTAAAATTTCTTGAAAAGCTCTTTTTTTCTCTTAATGAAAGCAATGAAGAAATGCATTTAGCAAATGTGAGAAGTATTGAGTATAATAGTAATACATTAACCTGAAGAATTTCTCACCCTGATTTAAATTCTATAGTTTGTCTTTTTTTCCATCTGGTGATTTGCTTATACCTTTTGCAACATTGTGTAATATATACTACATATATATTTTACATGTTACATATATATCCTAAATGTATTAACTTAATATAAGCTAAACATATTATTCTTATAAAAGCCTGTGCCTATGATAGATTGCGAAGTAAGAAGTGAAACAGTGTACTTATTTGAATTAAGGACAAAGATATCTGCATTTTTAACAAAGGCAACTGGTTCCTATGCCAAGTGCATGAAGCACGTAGTGGTCTTTATTAATGTGTCTGTGCTAGATATGAACAGCAGAAAGCTTGGCTACACCTTGGCCGGTCATTCTTCTCTACTCGTGACCGTAATTCCTGTTTTCTTTCTTTTCCAGAGTGACCGTCTCCTCATCAAGGGAGGCAGAATCGTCAACGATGACCAGTCCTTTTATGCTGATATTTACATGGAGGATGGCTTGATAAAGTATGTATTTGGAACCTTTCTCTTTCCTGTTTTTACTTCTTCTACATTAGGGATCTAGAGAGAAGCCTGGATTGTGTGAAAGAAGTGGAAAGCCTGAACTCAGTCAAGAGAATGACACTGAGGCCCCTTTGTGCCAGTGTATTGATGGCCTTTCCATGCTGACCTTAAGGATATTGACAAACATACACAAATTACAGTACCATAAAAACAACAAGACGTGTCAAAGGTATCAAAAGAGTTGAAAACAGGATAGAAAGAAAGACATTTACAAATAAGACTTAGAATAGAAAAGGTATTTAAAATGATCCTTGGAAAAAGGGTAAGGACTCAGAGAAGGACAGGGCAAGATCAGACACGCATGATTTCCAAACAGATCCACCAGGGATGCATGATTTCTTTATGAAATGGCTTGCCTCTAAGAAGCACTGATGGTTACTTACATAGTGAATCACAAGAGAGGATTTGTTTCACAGAGTTTCTAAAATCATGTATAACAAGATGCACCATCACATAGATAAAATGGCTTGGGATCTGGGGTATCTAATGCATCCTCTTAACCCTCTGGGAAGTCATGGTTTGATTTTAATATTGTTCAGCTTCATTGGCTATTTTGAGATTCTAGCTATAAAAATTTCTTTTTGCTTCTATTGGAAAACATGGCTAACATATAATTTTCTATAGGCATATGTTCTTTATAGGGTCCCAAGTATCCCCATTCATGTTCTCAGAATATTGTGTACAGCCACTCTGATACAGCTATCCCCCTTTGAGAGCAAGGACCATATCTTCTGCCTCTCCGTATCCCTAGCACATAACACACATGGATTTGATAAGACCTAGCTTTCACTGAGTGCATGCCAGACATTGTATTAAACATTTTCATGCTTTATCTCAATTAATCTACCAGCAACCTTGTGAAATATGTACTACTCTTACTCTCTTTTCTCAGATGAGGTGGAGGAGACACACAAAGAATAGAGAAATTAGTAATGGTGAGCATATTAATAAGACATGTGAAATGAAGAATGAGTGAATGAGCACATTTAAGAGCACAGATATTCCTTCATAGCTTTCTTGCCAATTTACATCATTAATTTTCCATATCAATAGTAGGAGAAATAAAAATAATAAGTAAGTGAAACCATATAATAATTTATTCAAGGCACAATCATCTATACTTTTCTATTGCTGAAAGTGCTTATATCTCATTGGAAATATAAGTTCCTTCACTCATGGACTTGAATAATAGATTTTTTAAGTACCTATTACTTCCTTTTAGTTCCTGAGCTCATGACAGTCACCACTGTTGAGCACAGAATTGGTGTTGACATCAATGCAGAATCCATCTCACACAGCGCTCCAGCCAGGAAGCCACTCACAGTGGAGTATATGAGATGAATCTTTTTGCCATGCTTATTAGAAGGACTGGAAGTTTGTGTGCCAAGAATGTTATAGACAACAATTTCCATCCATTTTCTCTACTGATGGTGCGGAGAAAGTTGGGTAAACATGATTGTCACCAAATCCTCATGTTTTATGTATGTTCCCAACTCACAGAGCATTAAAACAGAAACACCTCCTCCAATTATTCCACAAGTTGGCTTGTCTGTGCATACTTACAAAGTGATTTCTATGTTGAAGGAGCTCTCTAAGGAATCAGGCACTGCCTAAGTCATCTTGCTTTCTTCCCTGAGGGAACTTCCAGTCTCTTAGAAGAATGAAGGTGTCTGTTTATGTACAAAGGGCCTGATGTTATCCAAGCATAGCGATAGGTTAAATTCAGAGGAGGGAGAGGACTGGTTATTAATTATTGTAACAGTTGTTGTTTATTGAATACTAATGTGCCTAGCAATATTCTGTGGGTTTAACATAGGTTAACATGTGATCTACACAAGTCTATAGAGGAGCACTTATTACATTTCACAGATGAAAGCATTGAGGGCTGTTGAGGTGAGGTAAGTGGGTATAGTCATATGGGAAGTGATAGCAGAGCCAAAGTTGTTCATCTAGGTAGCTTAAATGCCTAGAACTACTGCACTCTTCAGTACTAGACGTGGCTACCAGCAGCAGGGTGATGAAGGGAGGAGATGGAATGTGATTCTTCAAGGCTGAAGGGTTGAGGTGGCCTCAATGGGTGTGGAGAAGAAAAGGGAAAAGCATTTCTTTTTCAGACTTGGTGCTTAGGCCAGTTTTCAGAATAAAGGAAGCATGTATTCTGCCTGGCATTTCTCCATGGCGTTGGTTCTCCACTTCTCTTAGAGGAAAAACAGCAAAAGTTAAAAAAAAAATTCGGAACAGAGCTGGCCAGTATCTGGAGAGTTGGCCAGATTAGAGTTCCGATCAGCAGCTACATTTTCTCCACAGCATGTTTTGAATAGTGGTATCTTGGAATAGTTCTGTGGTGATGTGGTGAAGTTGAACTCTTTGAGATGTCAGTTTCGTTTCCGAACTTAAGAGTTCAGGAGGCCTGTGGTAGACTTTTTACTTCTCCAAGAGAAATCGTTCTGCCTGAGTGCATACAGGAGGAGAAAATACCTATGCCACTGACAGTAGGAGATATTGAATGATTATGTAGAAGTGCATATGAAATCCATGAAGACAGGATGATGAGGTATTTAACGTAAAAACAAAGGGGCATTGGGTGAGCTGTAAGTAACATCATTCAGGGGAAATTGAATATTTCTTTGGGAGGTCTGCCTTTGAGATATTTGTTGGCTGGCTTCTCTTCTAAGCTGCCCCTAACTTCCTTGAAGGGCTCAGAAACTTCCAGACAGTGTCTTGAGGAGTTTGTCCTCATCACTACCCTTTACTTGAAGCTTCTCCTGAGATGCTGACCACATGAGAAACAGATCCAAAGGCATCTTCACCTTTGCTTTCTCCTTGCAAATCTGCTGTGAGACATGGCTGACTGATAAATTCGGGGGAAGGGAGAATTGGGAGTGAAGACTGAAGTGGAAATTGGCCCAGAGTGAATGATCTGCTTTAATAATGATTATTATTATTATTATTATTTGTGTGTGTGTGTGTGTGTATGTGCTGGTCCTAGGGCTTGAACTCAGGGCCTGGGTGCCGTTCTTATGTTTTATTTTGTTTTTCCTTAAGGCTAGCACCTTACCACTTGAGCCACAGCTCTACTGCCAGCTGTTTTGGGTGGTTAACTAGAAATAAGAGTCTCACAGACTTTCTTACCCAGGCTGGCTTCAAACTACAATCCTCAGATCTCAGCTTCCTGAGTAGCTAGGATTACAGGTGTGAGCCAACTGGTGCCTAGCAATTAAAAAATAATTAAACACACACACTGTATTGTAGATATCTTCAAACCACAGGTTACACTAGGAAGCCAGGACCCACATCCCATATAAGAGCATTTTGCATCAATACAAACGTACATACATGTACCTATTTTGTTGGTGGTGGTTTTAGGGCTTGAACTCAGGGCCTGGGCATTATCCCTGAGCATTTTGGAGCCTCTTTGTGCTCAAGGCTAGTGCTCTACCCCTTGAGCCACAACTCCACTTCTGATTTTTGAATGGCTAATTGGAGATAAAAGTTTCATTAAGACTTTTCTGCCTGGGCTAGCTTTGAACCATGATGCTCAGATCTCAGCCTCCTGAGTAGCTAGGATTATAGGCATGAGCCATCAGTGCCCAGCATACACATACCTTTGTTTAAAGATTGCAGGACATGTGAGTACATTGAGGACATTGTAGAATACCTTAAATATTGCCATGTTTGAAACCTTTATAATACTATATTTGTCCTTGAAGTTATTCATTCTGATTGTCAGCTCTTTCATTGTCTCACCAGGCAAATTGGAGACAACCTGATTGTCCCTGGAGGCGTGAAGACCATAGAGGCCAATGGGAAGATGGTGATCCCTGGAGGCATCGATGTGCACACTCATTTCCAGATGCCCTACAAGGGGATGACCACAGTGGATGACTTCTTCCAGGGCACAAAGGCTGCCCTCGCGGGTGGCACTACCATGATCAGTAAGTCCTCAGGCCTTACACACTCCTGATGCACAGAGTGCATGACTACCATGCCAACTTCAGTGGTTTCAGTGTTACCTTGTATACTTCTCTCATCTTTCTGATAAGATCTCTGAAAAAGCAGGTGGTTCTGAGGAAGTGGATTGCTCCTGGCAGCTGCATGGAGGACATCCACAAGGCTTGTAGCCAGGAAAGCAGCCAAGAGAGAAACAAAAAGTCACAGAGGATAATAATGGAGGCTTGTGGTCCTTAGGAAATTAGTGAGGCTAATGTAAATTGGTGCTATTTGGTTTGCCCTGTATTTTGACCAATTTGTATCTTGAAGATTAGGCAATCTGTGAGAGTGGTTTGTTCTTAAATTTTTTTTAACTTTTGTTTTGTTTCTGGTAACTTGTAATTCCAGAGAAACCTAAGATGTTGCATGCAGTTGGATTTCTGACCCATTAGCATTCCAGAGCAGTCTTTTCAGTCCTGGAGGAATCTCAATGGATTGAGTCCTAGTCCAACTCTGGCCTCAAGCTTGGTTAATTAGAGCACTGTTTATTTAACACACACACACACACACACACACACACACACACACACACACACACACACACACACACACACACACACACACACACACACACACACACACATATTAAGAGAGAGACAAAGAGAGAAGAGCCTGGGCCATATAATTCCTGTCTTGTCTTTCCTTTTGACTGGAGCATTAGCAGGATTTAAGCTTCAGCTAGGTGGCTGCAAAAGGCCTGGTAAACTGTATGAAGGCCATGAAAGGTGTAGTCTAGGGAAGCCAAAGCTTTTCTCCAGCTAATAGAAGGAAGCCAGCTGACTTCTCAACAGCTGCTATTTTGTTCTGTGGCCTCCTGTGTTTGCATTCCCATAGGTGCACTTGAGGTGTCCTTGCCAGAAAGAAGCTGAGGAAATCGATGACCTTGGCTGGGCTGGTTGCCATCTGGGATGGGTATAGATTCCTTGAGATGCATGCTATGCTTGGTTTTGTGGGTTGAGCAGGAGAAAGCAGAGATCCAGTGACAAGAAGGGGTGACAGTAGTGTTTGTGTCCTTGGCATATAATTTAAGAATCCCAGATACTCAAAAAGAAGTGAAGCCTTGCAGTCCCACATCACTGATATTTTTCCATCTTGAAGAAGGATTATATTTGTTTTCTTTGTTAGCTTAATGTTTTACTAAACTATGTGCCATGGATATCTTTTCTCTGATTTATTTTTATCTTACCACCTTCCAAACAGATTCCTAGTGATTGTTTGTGTTTGTTTGTGTTTGTTCCAATACTGAGACTTGAACTCAGAGTGAGGGCATTCTCTTTAGCTTTGTCACTCAAGGCTAGCACTCTGTCACTTGAGTCACACCTCAAGTGGACTTTGCTGCCTAGGCTGGCTACAAATTGCTAGTCCTCATATCTCAGCCTACTGAGTTAGAAGGATTATATGTGTGAGCCATTGGCACCTGATTATTTAGTCATTGTTTTATGAAGACATCACAGCTTACATATTTAACCAATTTCTCTGTTATTATTGAGTTAGGTATGGAACATGTTTTCGTTTGTTTTTCTACTGGCATAGGAGTTTGAACTAAGGACTTCATACTTGTTTTCTTAACTGGCACTGTATTGCTTGAGCTGGTGCAAACTTGTCTGTCTGTAGTCTGATTTTTGTTGTTGTTGTAGAGCTTGCACTCAAGGCCTGGGCCCTGTCCTGAGCTTTATCACCATACGCTAATGCTCTACCACTTTGAGTCACAGAGACACTTCCAGTTTTCTGGGGGTTAATTGTAAATGAGAGTCTCATGGACTTTTCTGTCTGGGCTGTCTTGGAACCATGATCCTCAGATCTCAGCCTCCTGAGTTGCTAGGATTACAGGCATGAGCCACCAGTGCCTGGCTAGTGTGACATTTTGCAGGTTATTTGGGAAATGGAGTTTCACAGACTTTATACCCAAGCTGGCTTTGAATCACGATCCTCCAGGTTTCAGCCACCTGAGCAGCTAGGTTTACAGACATGAACCGTTAATGTTCTTAATATAAATTTCAAAGTTTTTCTCAGGTAAGTCACCTCAACTCATGTTTTGTCTTAGCTGTTTCCTAACTATAGATATGATTATTTTTTAAATATTATCCTCAGTAACAAGAGACACAATATGTTTAGGCCTTAGAGCAACCCGATTCTTGCCAGAGAGCTCACGTGGCACTGAAATCTTTGTCTTGAGTGTCAGATTCAGTTACCTGGTGTCAGCTTTTTCTGAATCATTATGCAGTAGAACTCCATTCTCCTCTGCCTGGCATAGCCATAAACTGCTTTTTCCTCCTTGGGAAGAGAGACCAACTATTACCATAAGCAGTGACTCAGCCCTAGTAATAGCTATGCCTACCAGGTCACTGATGGCTGACAACTTCTGTGCACAGACTGTATGCCAGCCATCAGGGACAGCTTTTTATGTGCATTCCCTCACGAATCTTGCAGCCAACAGATCACACCCTGCTTGGCACCTGCTTTTGGGAGAGGGAACTGAGGCTTAGAGAAACCAGTGATGTGTCCCAAATCCCACAGCCGAGAGGACATGTAAATCCTCAGTGCCCGTCAGCGACCAGAAACACTTTCTAGGTTTAATTTCCTGCTCAGAACACAGAGAGTGTGCAGCCATAGCCAAGCGAGCAGGAGCAGGTCTGGGTAGGGGAATGAAGCCGTGTCTCAGTCATCCATCTCTGCCTCTGCCCTGCAGTTGATCACGTGGTACCCGAGCCTGAGTCCAGCCTGACCGAAGCCTATGAGAAGTGGCGCGAGTGGGCTGATGGCAAGAGCTGCTGCGACTACGCCTTGCACGTGGACATCACCCACTGGAATGACAGCGTCAAGCAGGAAGTGCAGAGCCTCATCAAGGACAAAGGTGAGCATCTGCCCCACCCCAACCTTGTTTCTCCTTGCCTGTCCACCACACCATCAGCTCCCCTTTCAGCTTCCCCTCCCCCGACCTGTTTTTGTTTCTGTCTTGGTTTTGTTTCTGAGACAGGGTCAAAATGTGGAGCCCACGCTAGTTTCCAACTCATGATCTTCCAAGCCTCAGTCTCCCATGGCTGGGATTGCAAGTGTGAGTCACCACGTCCAGCTTGAATCATTTCCCCTGGCGTGTAGTCTGAAACTTGAAGTGTTAGGGGTTCCATTTCATTCCAGGCACTTCATTTATGCAGACTGACTGCCTTCTTACAGGATCCTCAGGAGACAGCAATGGTTAGTCATACTATGCAGATGAGACTCGGAGGGTCAGAATAAGTCCAAGCAGAGTCACTTGGCAGCAGATCTGTCCAACGCCAGTGTATTTTGCTGGTGCACAGTACGGCCCATTTGACAGAGGAAGAAGCTCAGGTTAGGAAAAGTTAACTTTTCATAGGTACAGTGACATGGCTGGCAACATATTAGAAATGTCTAATTCCTGACTTTCTTACTTCTGAAATCAAACCATTACTGTTTCTTTTCATAACAAAAGGCATCCTTAGCAAGGACTCAGACATTCCCAGGAGCAAAGGTGTATTGGTACCCAGGCCTGCAGATCAGGGTGTGAAAATGAGTGACTTTATGGGGTAGAGGCCTCTTGCTAAGAGCATGATTTCTGCCCCATTATCTTCTTAGATTTGCCTGTTCTCTAGCCCTTTCTTTGTTCCAATCACATACTCCCTTAGCCCATACCCCCTCTTTCCCTATGCATGCAATATTTGTACCCTGTGCTCTACACTGTAATGGGCCCTGGGGACTGAGTCTGTTGGGTGTCTCAGGTAAAAGGAAGCTGTCCCAAGAAGAGCAGCAGAATGAATGTCACAGATGAAAAGAGCTGTTATCTAGCAGTCTAGACTAAATGCTTGGGGAATCTGCCCAGCAGTGAGTGCCTGGGCCAGAGGGGAAAGGCTGGTCCCCCGCAGGATGTGTTTGGCTTTCCATACCCCACAAGCCCTGACTGATCATTGCTCACCTGGAATATGAGATAAGATTCCTCTCTTCTGTATCTCCTTTTACTGGGGACATCTCAAATGGGGTGGAAAATTGAATGGCTTTCACAGCCACGTAGAGCCTGGGTCATTCCAGGGATGACAAAGAGGCTTTTGGGAAGAAGTGGGGGGAAACTGCCCTGAGTTGAACCACTCACTCTGGGTAGAAATGGTTTCAAATTATAATGCACTTCTGGCCTGGAACATTGTGGGCTGAGACGGCTCTAATGGTTGGAGACCAAAATTGTCTTCTTTTCCTCAAAATGATTCCATTCCCCGGTCCCACCTATTTATTTTGGGTGAAAATTAAATAGCTCTATTCTCATAAACCCTGATGGTTTAGGTATTTAAGTATAAGCAGAATAATTTTATTTAAATGGAAGAAGCATTCTTTAAACAGCATGTAGAGTTTGATGCCCTTTTATTACAAAAATCATAAAAAAGATTGCTGGGTTAATATGCCCAAATATGACTTTGGACTAAAGTTAAACTGAAGAAATGCTAGAGAATGATAGGAAAGATAGTTTATTTACTATAATGATGATATATGTAGTCAAAAGCACAGATTCAGTGACAAAATAGATGTCAGAATCTGCTGAGTCTCTGAAACATTATTATTTTTTTGTCAGTAGTGAGGTTGGGGCTCTTGCTTGATAGGCAGGTGCTCTACTGTTTGAACCACACCGCTAGTGCAGTTATTTCCCTCTCCCATCCCTGGCTACAAGTTACACAGGTCATTTTCCATATAGTGGATACTGAATAGCATTTGTTCATCCTTCCTCCATCCCTTACAACACCCCTTAAAAAACAAAAATTCAAAGCAAAAACAAACACCACCACCACCAACAACAGCAATAAGAATGAGAACAACAACAATAACAACAGAAAAAAACAAAAACAAAAACATGTTTCCCTTTCCTGAAATACAGACACAGTTTATAAAAATCCTACTTTTTTTTTTTTTTTGGGTCCGGTTGTGGGGCCTGAACTCTGGGCCTGGGCGCTGTTCCTCAGCTCTTCAGCTCAAGGCTAGCATTCTACCACTTGAGCCACAGCGCCACTTCCGGCTTTTTTCTTTTTGCTTATGTGGTGCTGAGGAATCGAACCCAGGGCCTTAGGCATGCAAGGCAAGTGCTCTACCACTGACCCACCTTCCCAGCCCCTAAAAATCCTACTTTTTGGGCTGGGAATGTGGCTTAGTGGTAGAGTGCTTGCCTATGCCTGAAGCCCTGGGTTTGATTCTCCAGTACCACATAAACAGAAAAAACCAGAAGTGATGCTGTGGCTCAAGTGGTAGAGTGCTAGCCTTGAGCAAAAGAAGCTCAGGGTCAGGGCCCAGACCCTGAGTTCAAGCCCCAGGACTGGAAAAAAAAATATTTTTAACTCGTACTTTTAGCTGGGCCCCGATGACACACACCTGTAATCCTTGCATTTCAAGGAGATGTGATCTGGAGGATAGCAGCAGTTTTATATCAGCCTAGGGAAGAAAATGTCCATGAGACTCTATCCTCAGGGCTGGAGGCATGGCTTAAGTGGTAGAGCACCAGCCAAGCAAGCAAGCCAAGGGAAGTCAAGGTTCTTCAGTTCAAACACTTAGTCCTGCTGAAAGAAAAGAAAGCAAGCAAACAAGCAAGCAAGAAAGAAAGAAAGAAAGAGAGAGAGAGAGAACGAAAGAGAAAGAGAGAGAGGAAGGGAGGGGGGAGGGAAGGGAGGAATGAAAAGTAGGAAGGAAAGCTTAGTTTTATTGTCTTCTTTCACCTTTAAGAGAGTGCCCCCTGCACAAGTATAGTGCAGAAGAGCAGACAGTCATCAAATAGTGAAATAACCCCAACTGGGAGATGGAAACATGTCAGTCACCTAAGGTTCTAACAGCCCTGCTTTATGATGTCCCTTCATCCAGTGGTCACAACCACTCTATGAAGTGGGGAATCACTATTGTTCCATTTTCCAGCCACGGACATCAATGCCTGGGGAGGGTAAGTATCCCAAGCTCACTGTAGCTTGTGGCAGATCGAGGCGGCACAGCCCCAGTACATCCACAGAAACACCGTGCCAGGGTGACCATGTCTTCTGGGATGTGAGAAGAGCTCACTGCGTGATAACATCACTTCACTTAGGAACTGTTGATCATGTAGGGCATCAATAGGCACAATCCTGTGCCCAGTTAGGGACTTGGAAATTTCCATTTTTCACTGACAGCCATCCTGGGGGGTAACGAACGTGATAGCAAAGATGGAGTATGGAGTGGTAATGTTATTTTTCTTCTGTTTCCCTTCCTTTCCTGTCTTGCAGGAGTTAACTCCTTCATGGTGTACATGGCCTATAAGGATCTGTATCAAGTGTCCAACACAGAGGTAACAGTCCATTTGTTGTGGGGTTTGGGATATCTGGATGGGTTTCCTCTTGTGTATGACCTTGGCCCTTGTAACATGAGCCGCTGTGGCTGCTGTGGGAGAATTGCTGGGCCCGACTGCTTCCCTGAGCCTTTGCTTTTCACACTGCACCTTTAATGAGGTAGTGGGCAGGGAGCCCATGCAAGGCAGACAAGGAGATAGAGTTTCTGGCCAGCTGCAGCTGGCAGAGGATAAGAGGAAGGTCATACCTGTATCTCCATCTACTGAACAAGTGCCAAATCCCATGTAAGTTTAGTAAGAGAGTGTTGTGCTCTGCCGTTACGTGGGGTGATGGTTCCAGATCACCTCAGACTCTCTCTTTGGATCATGATGACATGTGTTTGTTGAAGATAAATCTCAAGTTAGCAAAGGAATTCAAATTCCCATGCTTCTTGGTTTGGAGGTAAGGGAGACCTGCCTTGAACGGTTCAGAGATATGGGTGTTAGCCTTCGCCAGTCAGTCATGGCGTCCTGGATCACTTGTTGAGGATGCTGAAGCAGTGTCTTAGATCATGGGAAAAGGTTATATGAAAAAATGTATGTCTGAGGCAGAAGCCAGGGGTTGGACCACTGTACACCATCATCCTGTCTAGGAGATATGCCAAGTTCTTTACACAAACAGAATCTCCTAGAGTTTCTTTGGACCACACTCTCTTTTGGACATGCATCTTTGGGTCTGTATTTCAGCCCTCGTCTCTGATTTCACCTGGTTTATTATTCCACTTGGCTTTGGTATTTAGTCTTTAGGGGAGGTGCCTAAGAGGGACTGTGAAGGTGACAAAGATGGATTTCTATTTCAGCTCTATGAGATCTTCACCTGCCTGGGAGAGCTGGGAGCCATTGCTCAAGTCCACGCTGAGAATGGGGATATCATTGCCCAGGTAGTACCCCTCAGTGTGCTGTCTGCGCAGGGCTGGGTCTCTCCCTCACTGCTGTGTCATTCCTTTACTGTCTCTTGAGCTCTTAATACATGCATCACTGTCATGAGTACTTTGTTAAACATTGAATCTCCCCTAAAGAACCCCATGAGTCAGGGGAAGAGGAGCATAGGGTGCAGTAAAGGGAAAGCTACAAGATCCTATGAAACACAAAGAGGTCTGGCCATCCTGGAAAATCACAAAGAGGAGGCTTCCAAATGAGATCTCGCAATGGAAGAATGTCCTACGTGACATTTCTGTTCTAAACCAAAACCCTAAGGCAGCATTTCTCAGAAGCCAGAAATCTGATCCAGGGCTGCAGAACTTATAGCCTTAGATAATAAAGACCAAAAGTCTTGTGGGGATCAGACATCCCACTGGTTTCCTAGAAATGATGTTGAAAATGTGAAGGAAGTGATAAAGTGAGGCCCGAACTGACCCTTTGTAAGCAAGCAGAAATCTCCCAGGATACTTTATGGAATAGATGTTCAGATGTATCTTTGGCAGGATTTTGCTTATCTTAGACATAGTCAGCAGGAAGACTATCAGTAGAGATAGTACAGTGAGCTCCATCACACATTCCTTCAAAGAGTGTATCCTGAGCATTTTGTGCCAGGCACTATGCTGTTTATGTGGGCCCAGAGGGATGCATATCATATCTCACACATGCCTATGCTGTACCTTCCGTCAGAAGGTGTCCAGGACTTGATGACAAGGGTCAAGTAGGGGTGTGGGAGCACCATATAGGCTGACCCTCAACTCAGCCTCCTAATAACGAGGACCATTGGTGAGCACTTACTACTCAGGGGTGGACACTACCAAATACTCTTCCAACCCTTTCAAGATGCCAGTATGAAGCCAGGTGCCAGTAGCTCATGCCTGTATGTGTAGCTACTCAGGAAGCTGTGATCTAAGGATTGCAATTGAGAGTTAACCTCTAAATAATTACCAAACAAGAAAAAGAAAAACCAGGGGCTGGGAAGGTGGCTCCGTGGTAGAACGCTTGCCTTGCATGCATGAGGCCCTGGGTTTGATTCCTCAGCACCACATAAGCAAAAAGAAAAAAAAGCCGGCAGTGGCACTGTGGCTGAAGTGGTAGAGTGCTAGCCTTGAGCTGAAGAGCTGAGGGACAGCGCCCAAGCCCAGAGTTCAGGCCCCACAACCGGACCCCCCCAAAAAAAAAACATAAAAAAAAGAAAAAGAAAAACCAGAAATAGGGGCTGGGAAGGTGGCTCAGTGGTAGAGTGCTTGCCTTGCATGCATGAGGCCCTGGGTTCGATTCCTCAACACCACATAAGCAAAAAGAAAAAAAGCCAGAAGTGGCACTCTGGCTCAAGTGGTAGAGCGCTAGCCTTGAGCTGAAGAGCTGAGGGACAGCGCCCAGGCCCAGAGTTCAGGCCCCACGACCAGACTCCCCCCCCCAAAAAAGAAAAACAGAAATAGAGGTGTGGCTCAAATGGTGTAGTGCCAGCCTTGAGTGAACCGCTAAAGTATAAGCACTACAGCTGTGAGTTCAACTTCCAGTACACACACACACACACACACACACACACACACACACACACACACACACACACACACACACACACACACACACACACACACACACAATGATGTCATTATACTTCCCAATATAGATGAGAAACATCAAGGTTCAGAGGGATGAGATGTCCAGGGATCAAAGCAAACAAGGGGGAGAAGCAGAACTTAGCCCTCAGATGATGCCTCTTGGTGGACACCTTTACCCAAAAACAGTGTATCTGGAACCCCTTCTTCCTTTAGCCTGATCATGCCCCCTAGCAAGGCCTCCCGGACTCCCCATCCATGCAAGACTCCAGCTGTTGTGATTTCAGACTCTGAATATTGTCTGGTGAGTGCGGGAAGTCAGCTAAGTGTGTGCAGTTTTCTCTCACTTAAAAACAAGAAGGATACTTAGTCAAACCCCTGTCACGCCTTCTCCCATATCACTTCTCCCACACTCAGACATCATGAAACCTTTGTTCCACGGAGGGCCCAGTGGCCAGCTCCCAGGGGAAGGCACCCTGCTCTTGTTAGAACTGTCATCCCACCCCTCCTCCAAGTGTTCAGTCAGCCGCTGCCCTGGAAACAAAACTCCCTGTTCCTTATGGACCCAGAGTTTCAGCTCTTAGTGCTTCTTCCCAGATCCTTTCCCCTGTGGCTCCTTAGTCCAGATGCTTCTCTCTTTCCCTTCCACCCCCATTCTTTCTGGCTACCTTGGGAAGATCTGTTCTCAGTCAAGGAAAGGATAAAGGCATGTTTCCATTTGGATGAGTTTCTTGGTGTGTTTATTAAACACAGCTTGAGCTGAAAGATTGTATCACATCATCTAAATGAAGGCAGCTGCTGTACTCTGCACTTTGGACTCAAAAGCAAAAAGAAGACATTTCCTCTGGTTACAAGCCAGGCCAATTTTCATTGAGTGTCCAGCATCTTTCACATTCATTTAAACAACTATCGAACACCTGTGATGGGCCAACCCTTAAAGAGAAAAGTCAAAAAAGATGTGTGAAGCAAGCCTTGATCGGGCTATGACTCCTAACTGTGACATCATTGTTGCTCTGATGAGTGTCTCAGAATGCCCAGCATAGGTGGCGTCAGTGAGCACTGACAGATGATCTAACAGCTGTGGGAACCTCTTAGATCCACAGATGTTCGAAGAAAATGTGTAGTGCGTTGGAGTCACCAGGTTTTCCCAAAGAGCTTCTGATTCCCTAGTTCAGTAGTAGAGTTCAGAAAAGTGTATTTGCAAAATGGATTTCTGTCAAATGTGTTTGGAGACCACTGCTTGAGCTAGCTTTGACCTGTGCATTACCCTGGCACAAGCAGACAGGATAGAGGAGCAAGTTGTTTAAGGCAGAAAATTCTTTAGTCGTAAATGTCAGCCCTTGGAGAGACTGAAGCAATGAAGAGTGGACATTCGTCAAGTTTGGAGGAGATTTTATTGAGTTCATGTTTCATTGCATTGGGGATGGTAAGAATAAAAAATGCAGGTGCTTTGGTTGAAAAACCAGCCTCTCTTTTTTGTGTGTTTTTACTTGCTTCAAGTATGTACCTTTTCATTTTCCTCCTTTTTTGTTTTTTGGGTTTTTTTGGTCAGTCATGAGCCCAAACTCTGGGCCTGGGTGCTGTCCCTCAGCTCTTCAGCTCAAGGCTAGCACTCTACCACTTAAGCTACAGAGCCACTTGTGGATTTTTCTGCATATGTGGTGCTGAGGACTCGAACCCAGGGCCTCATGCATGCAAGGCAATCACTCTACCACTGAGCCACCTTCCCAGCCCTGTCCTCCTTTTTTAGAAATCTGAAATATCAAATATCAAACAACAAAATCCCTAAAGAGTCTTCTTTTTCAGGTGGTATGAATACTTTCATGCTTCACATCCTAGTTGTAAAGTGAATCAGATTTGTTCCATTCCTCTTCTTTCCGGTATTCCCAGGTCACTGGACTGGGCTAGCTGGAGCAGAGATTTAACTTGTCTTAAGACACGTCAGGTTGAATGCCAGGAAATTTGTAGCTATGATGCTTTAGGCTGTCTGCCAGTGCCAGCTAACTCCTGTGTGTGCTCACTGCCCAACCTCCTGCTTCTTCTGAAAGTAGTAAAGAAGTCCAAGGAAATTATCAACAAGCACAAGAGGCAGACTGTTCTTCTCCAATGTCCACAACTTAGTTAAATAGACTTTGGCCAAACACTAACTCAGGGAATGCTGTCGAGAGGCATTATTAATTCACCAATTTAATTCAAAATCTGTATAGGTTAAAAGCCTAAAAATCCAGAGAGACTTATTGAAATGTAGAGTGCTACAAGGTAATCTCTTATTTTTTCTAATTTGGTAGGTCAGAATAGAGCTAGAAATCTGCTTTGCTACTAAAACAGTTCAGGCAGACCAAACTTTGGGGGATCTGGCACTAACTATGAGCTCCCTGGGGTCAGAGACATATTGCTTTAATTCAAGTGTTTAGCCCAGAGCCTGGTGTGACATAGACATTCAGAGCACGTTGTGGAGTAGATGGGTTGAAGTACAAGTTAAACAACTGTATTTTCAGAGTTAGCTGAAAGAAATGAAAAATAAATGACCTGATATAACTTTTGATAGGTAATATAGTCATAAAATGGATGCTCATCACTAAATGGATTTTGGAACCAGACATTGTAATCCTGGCTATTCAGGAGGCTGAGATCTGAGGAACACAGTTCGAAACCATCCTGGGCAGAAAAGTTCATGAGACTCATTTATCTCTAAGCAGCAAAAAGCCAGAAGAGGTCATATGGCTCAAGTGATAGAGTACCACAACCTTGTAGGAACAAACTAAGTGAAAGTGCCCTGAGTATAAGCTCAAGTACTGATGCACACTACGCATGTGTGCACATATGTGCTTGCTCACACACACACATACACATACACATACACAACTCAATACTTGGATGGTGTTTCTTTTAATAAAAGGAAAGCAGCATCTTTTTTCTTCTTCTTTTAGTCAAGATTGTACCCTTCATCACATCACCAAATAGAGACCTAATATATCTACTCAACAGTAGGCCTTGGCTAAGCTTACTTAAGGAAATTTTCTATTTTGCTTTCTTTCTAGGAGCAATCCCGGATGTTGGAAATGGGAATAACGGGCCCAGAGGGCCATGTGCTGAGTAGACCAGAGGAGGTGAGTTGCAGGGGGAGAGGTGTGTTGTAGAGGGCAAGGGGGAGGTCAGGAGAGCAAAACCCTGCTCATGGGAACTTCTAGTTTATTAACATCTTCGGATAGAATCTGCTTTTCGGAATCCTGGCCAACTAGCTATGGCGTGCCACTGACTCAAGTTACTTTTGAAATATGTCTATTTTGGCTCACTTCCCCAAGCCACATGCAAACACCAGGTATGAATAAACACTCCTGAAAGGGGCTGAGAACCTAAGAATGCTAGAGGGCACTGCTGTACCATTTATTTCAGAGATCACTTCTGGTCAGTATTTGCTTAAAGGCCTTTGAGACAATTGAAGAGGAATATAAAGGAGATACTTACTTCTGACCTTCCCAGTCCCTGATCTCTCTAAGGAAAGCATAGGAGGCAAGGGCACGTCACAGATTTTTTTCAGTAGGAGGGACACATTTGTAATTCCTTTCATAATCACTGTGAATCATGGAGACATTTCTCCTCTTTATGTCATGCTCTGTTTTGAGTCTTACACAATCTTGGGCAAGCAGATAGGTGATAAAATTAGTATTGGGAGGCATTATGCCTATTGGTTTGTGTAAGGTGATGGTCATAGCAAGGGTTTCCAGTTTCGCACATGCACATGAGTAATGATGCACATCTGTGTTTAGCAGCTAATGAAGCAATGAAAGGTAGTTCGTCTGATGCCATGTCTGGGATGTTAGCAACTTCGCCTGCTGGCATCGGGCACAGAGCTGGCAATTGGTGCCCATATGGCTCTCCCAATTGGCTCTGGGAGAGAAGCCAAAGACTGACACTTGTAGTGAAATCCGGCCTTCATGTCAGCAAAGCGAATCCAGTTTCTATCCATCATTCCAACGTTACAACAAATAGAAGAGACTTAGAACTAGAAGAGACTATATCCCATTGCCCATCTTTTCAGAACCTTTAAAAAATGAAAATACAACAAGAATAGATAAAAGTATTCCTCTCACAAAGATCTAGCACATTGTATATTCATCAGAAGCTCTCTTTTTTTTCTGTGATGTTTTTCGTGCCATTTGATTTAATCCATAAATGCGAGTGGCCTTCTATTTCCTTAATAATACCAGGTCCCCCTGTGCTCTGGTGGCTCACATCTATAATCCTAGCTACTCACAAGGTTGAGATTCTGAGAATTGCAGTTCAAAGCCAGCCTAGGCAGGAAAGTCTGTGAGACTCTTATCTCCACTTAACCACCAGAAAAGTAGAGCAGTGGCTCAAAGTGGTAGAGTGCTAGCCTAAAGCAAAAGAACTCAGAAATAGCACCTAGACCCTGAGTTTAAGCCCCATAGCTGTCTAATAACAACAACAATGACAACAATAATAATAATACCAGGTCCCTTTCTATGGCACACTTACTCCTTTCATCATGCTAATTGAATGTATGATCTCCCTTATCATTGCTGCCACCCAAGGTAGTGAACACTACTGTATAGATCAACAATCACTGGAATCTGGGGCTGGAGGCATGGCACAAGGGTAGAGTGTCTGCCTAGCAAGAACAAGGCCTTGAGATCAGATCTTAGCTCTGAAGTTCAGAGACTTTAGACCACTGACTGGCCATGCTTGAAGGATTGACAAATCCTTAAGCAGTGTGAGCAGAGCAGAGCTGTCAGCACTGTTTGTGAAGCTATAAATATGGTCACTGGAGAGATGTGCTGGCAAAACTAGGCTCCTCACAAGCAGCCAGGGGATTTCAGAGCAAAATCTATTTTTGTTCTTTGGTTTGTTTTTTGTTTTCTCAACTTTTCTCTACCCCCATCACCTCAAACCTTCCCCCAGTTCCTATCTCCTTTTTAGTTAAAAGCTTCTGGGCCTGCAAATCTCTACAACCCTGCAAAGTCCTTTGGGGGTAAAAGTGGAGGGTGGTGTAACCTTCTAAAGATAGTCAAAGTGTGGAAAAACCTACTGTGTGGGACAGAATGAGATCAAAGGGGCCAGGACTGAGCTCATGGGGAAGCTGAAGTGGTCAGCAAAGGTGTGAGGGGAAAGGGGGAAGCCACCGTCTTCCAGTGAACCAGAGGCTTTTCTTCCCACATATGCTGTTCAGACAGTGGAGTCCAAGGCATAGAGCATCTGCTCCAGGTTCTGCCATCTGGGTGCTTTATGGGGCATCTGGGTTCACCTGCATCCAGGGGCCTCCAGGCCTGGGTCTGCATGGATAAAGTCCTAGAGACACCAGCTGGGCAAATTCCTTGTGTCTGTCTGCTGAGCCATGTCCACCGCAGCAGTGGCTGGCTTGCGTGCTATATCTACCGGACATCTGCAAGTTATTTTGGGTACGTTTGGAAGTGTTGGGCTGCACAGGCTTACCAGAAAGTCATATCCATACAGAGAGGAACTAGTGCTGATTGTGTGGAAAAATGCCATTGTCTCTGCTCCAGACTGAATTGGACTAACTCAGGCTGTGGTTAGTAACAGGCTCACACTGGCCAGAGACTGAAACAGACAAGCCAAGAGCCACCCTTCACAGGATATTGCCTGGTCCAAGGAGTGGGCTAAATGCTTGTTTAAGAGGATTAACTCAGCCAGGCGCTTGTGGCTCACGCCTGTAATCCTAGCTACTCAGGAGGCTGAGATCTGAGGATAGCGGTTCAAAGCCAGCCCAGGCAGGAGAGACCGTGAGACTCCTATCTCCAATAAACCACCAGAAAACCCGAAGTGGCGCTGTAGCTCAAGTGGTAGAGCGCTCGCCTTGAGCTGAAGAGCTGAGGGGCAACACCCAGGCCCAGAGTTCAAGCCCCACGACCAACAAAAAAAAAAAAAAAGAGGATTAACTCATTGAATCCTTACAACTGCCCAAGCTGTCCGATTCTGATTGCTCCCTCCCTTCTTCCCTTTCTCCCTCCTTCTCTCACTTCTTCACTCCCTTCCCCTTCCATTTTCTCTCCCTCCTTCCCTTCTTCTCTTCTCTTTCTCCTTCCTTCCTTTCTTCCTCTCCCTCTCTCTTCTTTCCCTCTCTCTTTTTCTCCCTCCCCATTCACTTTCCCACTCCTCTCTCTCTTTCATGTGCATAAGTGCACAAGGTGCACACACACACACACACACACACACACACACACACACACACACATTTTACATACAAGGAATCAGGAAGGTTGTGTAACATACCTTCCTTATCAATAACAGAACTTAACCCAACTTATAAGTAACAGAACCAGGACACAGACTCAGTCTAACTGAGGCAGCCTGAGACTCTACAACCCTACTTTTTAATAAAATAAGGGAAATCTCATTGCTTCTTACTTACTCAGTGCAACGGGGTCAGTTACATATTTCAAAGCATGAATTCTACACTAGAGTGAGATGAATAAATGTCTAAGAAAAGTAATATTCAGCCAGGCACCAGTGGCTCCTGCCTATAAGAAGCTGAGATCTAAGGATCAAAATTTGAAGCCAGCCTGGGCACCAAAGTCCCTAAGATTCTTATCTCCAATGAATTACCAAAAACAAAAGTCAGAAGTAGAGCTATGGCTCAAGTGCTAGAGAGCTAGCCCTGCGCAAAAAAGCTCAAGGACAGCACCTAGGCCCTGAGTTCAAGCCCCAGGACCAACACACACACACACACACACACACACACACACACACACACACACACACACACACAATAATAGATTGATAGATCAATAAAATGAGAAAGAAAGAGAGAGACAGAGAGAGACAGAGACAGAGACAGAGAGACAGTGAGAAAGAGAGAGAGTCTGATCTGAGAATGAAGCCTGGGAACATTTCTTATAAAAATGTCTCCCAGCTGGGCACCAGTGGCTCACACCTGTAATCCTAGTTACTCAGGAGGCTGAGATCTGAGGATTGTGGTTCAGTCAGCCTGTGCAGGAAAAGTTCTTGAGACTCTTATCTCCAATAAGCCACCAAAAAAGCAGCAGTGGGGCTGTGGCTCAATTGGTAGAGTGCTCGCTTTGAGTTGAAGAGCTGAGGGACAGCGCCCAGGCCCAGAGTTCAAGCCCCATGACTGACAAAAAAAAAAATTCCCACAATTAACCCATCCCTGACCATGAGCTGTGCAGGGCAGGATTTGAGGAGCCATTATGCTTGACTGCTTTTCCTGGACCCAGTGTCACTATGATTTTGGTTCCTATAGAATCTTCCCTGAGCAAGTTGGGGAGCAGAGGCACACAGCCATGGTGATACCCACAGAATGAGAGTGTAAGGGAACACTCAGCTGACAGCAAATCAGCATCACAAGTGTGTCAGCCATTGCTCTGACAGCCCTTCACTGGACATCTCTTATCTCTCTTTTTACCAGAGAGGCCAGAGGCCCTGAGAAGCTGAGTGACCCAGCAATGGTGGGTTTGAAATGGGGTCTTGGCCATCTAACTGCATATGCACCAGGTGGATTTTTTTTTCACCGTTTGTAGAGGCCAGGAAAGGCAAAGGTGAGGGGTTCGTACTTCTATTCACTCGTGGAAATTTGGTTCTACAGCTGGAAGCCGAGGCTGTGTTCCGAGCCATCACCATCGCCAGCCAAACCAACTGTCCACTCTACATCACAAAAGTCATGAGCAAGAGTGCAGCCGATCTCATCTCTCAAGCCAGGAAAAAAGGTGATTTGTATTCCCAGTCTCCCAGCCCCTGATGAATGGCATGGCCCCTTGGCTATCTCTGGTCATAGAAATGGTACCTATTCAGTTTTATTGCCCTGCTCTTTAGGAAATCTCAGTTCATACCAAAGGTTCTGAGGCTTTTCCCACCATGTGTGGAAGTGTACAGGCTCAGCTCGGGAAGGTGAAGTAGAGTGTATAACGTGGCATGGATTCAATCATTTCTTTGGAGATCTCACTGGTCTCACTTTCTCGTTTCAATCTGCACATTAGTTTGCATTATCTGGGTTTTGTAAATAGTCAAGATTATACATAAGTCCAAGGTCAACTCAGGTTGGCTTAAACAAGCAAACCAAAGTAAGTGATTGGTTATGGGTGTCTGTGGCATAGCTAGGTTGAGGGGTTTTATCAGTGGTATCTAGCCAGTGTCATTCTTCTTGCTTTCCTGGCTCTCTTTCCACCCTGACAACTTGCTGTTCCATGTGAACGTGACAAGAACAGATGCCAGAGGCCACCTGCTGTCTTCAATTCTTGGTGGAAGACTTGATGGATAAATAGAACACCCCTTTCCCCAAGGCTCAAGCTCAAGCCCCCAGGGCTGGGGCCCTGTGCCTAGACTATCGCCTGCCCGGGGCATGGTGTCCTCTGTCTAGAATGAAGAGCAGAATGCAGGGGCAGAGTCACACTAACCTCTCAAGGTTGTCTACCACCATGGCCTTTCTGGCCCAGGGCTCTGTACCTCTGTCTTCTTCCTTCTGCTGCTTTCTTCACTGGGCTTCAGTTGCTCGACTTGGGTTGAACTTTCTTCACATTTCAAAGCTCTCTTATCTATTTGTGGGTCTTGTCTTTAATAGAAAATGGACTTGGTTGTGAAACTGAGTTTATAAAGACTGTGGCTGAGAAGCCTGAGACATGGGCCATGTTTGGTTATGGAAGAGGGTATCCCAGGTTAGTCATATGGTGGCTGCCACTGTGGTCATCTGCTAGTGGAAAAACCACGATGAGGGGTTCATCTGCCAAACCCTCCTATAGAATCTTGGGTGTGTGAGTGACTCTTTTTCTATGGGAGTGGAATCTTCTGGACTGTCTTTCTAGCTGGAAGATTCTGAATCCCACCTTGCTTTCAGAAAGCCTGCCTTTCCCTCCAAATAGTATACCACAACTGTCCTGGCAGAGCTGCTCCACTGGGTGTGAGCCATTAGCAAGACCCAGAGAGCATTCTAGCTATGGCCACCTTGCTCATACTGTCATGCTATGCCTTCAGCCAATGGCTGAATCCTACCAGGCCCCATCCTTGGGATGACCTGGGGACCAATGAGGAGGGGCTTCTTCTGTTGTAAGCTGGTCTTATTCAAACTTCATGAAGAACTCTTCAGTCCCCTTAGCCCTCTGGCTCTTGAGTCCCTGACAAAGAGCTAGTAGAGCTGTGGTGCTGTTATTCTGTCATGGAAAACTGGCTGCCAAGATGGAAGTCAGTCAAGACCTCATGGATGGTCTTTCTTCAGGGAAAGAGTGAGAAATTCCAAGCAGAAAGACACATTTCACATCCTGACTACATTGCATCTCCCTTTGAGGCTCAGTTTACTTTCCGAACCCCTATGTCTTATTCACTGAGACGCGTAATAAAATGTAGATCCGTGTACCGTCTTTCCCAGCATCCTTCCTCAATCATCCTCAATTAAACCCTTGAACCAAGTCACTTCTTGCCTTAGGTTGAGAAGCAATGAACGTGATCAAAAAAAGCTCGTGAGAGCTTCTGATCCACAGAAATGGGGTTGACTTTGTGGGACCAAAGCTTATTCTTGAAGCAGCAGAGAAGATCTGGCCATTGCCAGTGGTGGTGTGGTCACATTCTGGGCTTTGGGGTCTTATGGTGGACAAAGTAGGAGGTAAAATCAGTATTTAGTTAGCACCTTTCACCTGTGCCAACTCTTCATTTCACAGGCCTGAGAAGCAGACTTTCCCTTGTCTCATGAATTCTAGGATGTATCCTGTTAACCTTTTAGTATTCCTGCAATGAGGATCAATCCTATGTCCATACTTAATTTTTATTTTATTCTGCATGAAATTTTGGTTTGTCTCAACATTTGAGGGTCCATGTTGTATCTTACAACTGAGATTCTTCTTATCTAGAGAATGCCCAATTGTTTACATTTAGCAGAGAAAAAAGCAGAAGCCTAGAAAAAGAGAGGGAATATGGATTTGCCTGTCTCACTCAAGAGTCTAAGCATTGCTTTGATCAAATATGGTAGGCTATGAGTAGTCTATACTTGGTTGCAAACCTAATGCTCTTCCCTACTCTTTTCAGGGAATGTAGTCTTTGGTGAACCCATCACTGCCAGCCTGGGAATAGATGGAACCCATTACTGGAGCAAGAACTGGGCTAAAGCAGCTGCATTTGTGACATCCCCACCTCTGAGCCCTGACCCCACCACTCCTGACTACATCAACTCCTTGCTGGCCAGGTTGGTGCAGGAAGCCAAGCACCAGGTGTTTTGTGGTAGTGTCTTGAAGCCAGCTGATGGGGGCTGAAATAGCCCCAGCTCTCAGCTGGACTAGAAGCCACAGTGTGAAATTCTCCTGCAGTCTTGTGTGCAGAAACCTCAATCTTCTTCATCCTGTTTCAAATGATTATACAGCAATAATGTTAGTAGTGCTCAAGGCATTTGGTACTTGTCATGTGCTATGCCAGTCCTCTTGTTCCTTTGCTTCTCATAGCAATTTTACAAGAGAGGAACTCTTAACCCTATTAATGTCATTTTACAGAGGAAGCAACTAAAGGTCAAAGAGTTATTTGCCTAAGTTGAAATCATTGGTCATGATGACATGTAGCTAGAATCACCTGTTGCTGTCTCTGGGCATGTAGAATCAGGCCATCAGTCATTTAAGTTCTATTTATTTTGGTACTAAGAGATGATCTAATCTCACCCCCTCACTTTCAGGATGAGGTAACTGAACTCAGAAAGGGAAGAAACATACCCAGCTCATAGTAAGGGTCTGTAGAGGAAGATGTGGAAATGTGGTAGTCTGACTCCAAACTCTCACACAAGACATGAATGAATACTGTGCCCTGGTGGACGGCACCCATCAATTCTGCTCACATAGCACTTTCTCCTTTTCCAGTGGGGATCTGCAGCTCTCTGGCAGTGCCCACTGCACCTTTAGCACTGCCCAGAAAGCCATTGGGAAAGACAACTTCACAGCCATCCCTGAGGGCACCAACGGGGTCGAGGAGCGAATGTCTGTCATCTGGGACAAGGCTGTGGTAAGGTTGGGGCAGGGGGGTAGGAGAAGTGATGGGAGGATGGCCAAGGCTAGATCCAAGCCTCTTGCACCAACCAAGCCAGGGCTCTGCTCCCCAGGTGTTCTGGTGAGGACAATCTAGATGCAGGGGAGATTTCATACCTGCAGTAAGAGGTTCAGAGGCAGGAGACTCAACGGGTTTGGGAACTTGCCTTCTAGTCACCAAGTCAGATATGTAGAACTGGAAGAAGTATTCCAAGGTTAAGAACCAAGTAGCAGTCATAAAACTTTTCCAACCGACTCTATGAATGACTGGATTTAAAATACCAATGAATTAATTCTTTATTTTTTGTTGTTGTTTGGAGAGTTTTATGACTTCCTTTGAAAGAGCACTGAAAATGGAAAGCATGAATATGCTGTCTAATGTGTGTTTGCCAAATGAACTGACAGCAGCTTATTTTCTTCACAAAGTAATTTATGGGCAACAGATTTTTGTGATCTGACAAAAAAATGTTTACATATTTACATTTTTTTAAAAAAAGGTAAGCAATGAGTCTGTGCCAGGAGTCACGCTACTCCCTAGTGATTCCCTGCATTACAGGTGAACTCAGGAGACTGTCCATCAGTGTCTGCTGTGGAAAGAAGCAGACACTTAAATGGAGACTCTCCCAAAGATTTTAGTAACCAACTCATGATTTATTCAGTTGATCACTTCCCCATGTTCAGGGCCAAAGAGAATATATGTAAACTAATGCCCTATTCATCTATGCAGTGTGATTCACTGAATTTCTTTTCTCCCAGTAAGCTCAAGGCTTGTTTTTAACTTTAGTCTTTCCTGTACTCAAGCCATTCGTATTGAGATCACAGAAAGTATATATATATATATATATATGTATATGTTTATTTATTTATTTATATATATATTTGTCTCTCAAATAGCTTGTCTTTTCTACACTGTTCTGTATTTATCAGTAGGTTTATGTATCCTGACACTATCTGAAATTATTAGCAATAATATTAGGCACTCATGCTTGAGAATTACATAATTACATAATTACACTCAGTGATGGATCCCATAGGTGGTCCCAGAAAATTACTGAGGGATATGAGAGCTGTCTTCCTTTGTGCTAGCCTGCTTCAAGAGCGAGCAAACAATAATGAAATCACTACTGACACTTTTTTTTGGGGGGGGGTCCGGTCGTGGGACCTGAACTCTGGGCCTGGGCGCTATCCCTCAGCTCTTCAGCTCAAGGCTAGCACTCTACCACTTGAGCCACAGCGCCACTTCTGGCTTTTTTCTTTTTGCTTATGTGGTGCTGAGGAATCAAACCCAGAGCCTCAGGCATGCAAGGCAAGCGCTCTACCACTGAGCCACCTTCCCAGCCCCTTCTACCGACACTTCTTAGAACACAACCCCATCCTGAAAGAGGTACAGGTGTATCATTCATTAAGTTGCCAACATACTGCTTGCTTCATAAAGAACACTTGGAAACCTCACACAAGTGCATGTATGAAAACAGAACAAACAGTTGAAATGGTCTCTACCAAGGCACAATGGCTCACGACTGTGATCCCAACTACTTGGGAGACTGAGATGAAGAGGATCATGGTTCAAGGCCAGCATGAGCAAAACCTTCACGAGACCCTATCTCAACTAATTAAAAGCTGGGTATGATGACTCAGCTTTCAGCCCAGCCATGCATGCAGGAAGTATAAGCAGGAAGATTACAGTCACGGATTGCCCAGGCAAAAAGACCCTATTTGGAAAAATAATGAATGCAAAGAGGGTGGATGGACATAGCTCAAGTAATAAAGCACGTTCCTAGCAAGCAGAAGACTCTACATTTAAACTTCAATCCCAAGTGGAGGGAATTCTCGTAATTCTACTACTCAAGGATGAGCATCTTAACTATTCTGATGCAGATACAGCATATTTCAAGTACACACATGTATCGAAAGACTGGGATCACAATCACATTTTTTTTTTACATTTTTTAATTCCTTGTGGGATAATAAATAAATAAGTAAAAATGTGCATGCTCAGAAGAAAACACATACTCCAGGACAGTACCTTTTACCTGAAGCCTTGTGTCTGACTACCCAGCCTGTATGCTCACCTTTATGTGGGCCCTCAGTTCTTTCCGGTCTTTGAGCTCATCTTCCTCTGAGCTTGGAAGCCCAGTGTCAATAGATACAGGGAATATAGAGATAGAGTCAGATATAGTTATATGCTTTGTGTATTTCTATAGGCCACAGGGAAAATGGATGAAAACCAGTTTGTGGCTGTGACAAGCACAAATGCTGCCAAGATCTTTAACTTGTATCCTCGCAAGGGCCGGATATCTGTGGGCTCTGACAGTGACCTGGTCATCTGGGATCCAGATGCTGTGAAAATCGTCTCTGCCAAGAACCACCAGTCGGTAAGGCCTGGGCTGGTGATAGGAATTCATGCCCAGAGCTATGTCAGGAGTGTGTATACATGGTATGCTATCAGTTAGACTTGTTCAAGGTGCAATCGTAATCCATCCTAGATCTTAGTGGCTCAAAACATAAACTGTATTTCTTGCTCTTGATGTCCAGGATAGGTGGGTCAGCACAATGGCTCAGCTCTTCCTCCTCTCACCAGGATTGGGGGGGGTCTGTGAGGCTCCCCCAAATCCTGTGTGTTAGCAGTACTAAGGAGGCTTAGACAGGCTTCTTGTTTAGAGACTAAGGAAAGAATTAGTATTGTTGTCATGTGTTTGTTTTCATGTAGATTAAAAACCAAAGCCCAATGCCTATATAAGGTACTTAATATTTGTTAGTAAAGAGTTGGTATTTGTTTATAAAGCATTTACCTATCAAGCCCTGTGCTCCCTGATACTGGGGGCTTGAATTCAGAGGCTTGTGCTAGCTTGACTTATTTGATTGGCTGGTGCTCTGCCACTTGACCCAGGCTTCCAGCCCAATTTTTTGCCAGATATTTTCAAAATGAAATCTAACATCCTCTTCTGCCTTGGCTAGCCTTGAACTGTGATCCTCCAAATCTCAGCCTCTTGAAGTAGTTAGGATGACCGAGATGAGCCCACCCAGGCCAGACCGAGCATTGTGCTTTTAATTCACCAAATCTCATAACAGCCTCCCACCAATCGACACTATTATTATTATTCCCATTTTCTAAATGTAAAGGATTAAGGATTTCATGCAGTCAGTCCATGGTGAAGCTAGTTAACCCAAATACCTTAACTCCAAACTTGATAGAGTCTTTTTGCAAAAATGTCTCTCCTTCATTGAATAAATAAAAGAGATGGGGAGCAATCCTATGTGTCGGTAATCACCATTGGTCAGCCATCCCATCTCATCATGGCATATAAAGTTGACCTAGTGATTGCAAAGGGCCACGCTACCCCTCTATGCACCCACTCCACACCAGACTCCATACACAGCATCTAGAACCTCGCTGGCAGGGAAACCCACTTCCACTTTCAGACTTTCATTTTTCTTTGCCAGAAGTCCGTTCTTCAGTTAGCGAGTGGCAGTCTCCTGCTGTCTCCTCCCTTCTGGAAGGCAACAGACTCACCAAGAGCTTTCCCTGGCTTATCCGGTCATCGGAGGCAGGGTCCCAAACACAGCAGGAAATAAATGCCCTTGTTCTCCCCTTCCTGTACCCACCGTGGCATTGTCCTCTGCCCCATCTCTAGGCTGCAGAGTACAACATCTTTGAAGGCATGGAGCTGCGTGGGGCACCCTTGGTGGTCATCTGCCAGGGCAAGATCATGATGGAAGACGGCAATCTGCATGTGACCCAGGGAGCTGGCCGCTTCATCCCCTGCAGCCCCTTCTCTGACTATGTCTATAAGCGCATCAAAGCCAGGAGGAAGGTAAGGAGCAGGTGGGACCCAGAGGTTGGAAAGTGTTTGTTGAAATGAAGGAGTTCTGTTTAAACTAAGAGACCAAGCGACCCAGAGCATCTGTGTTCCCTAAATACGCACACAGATTCACAGTAGTCCCCTGGCCCTGGACAACAAATGAATAAGTGTTCTTGTGATAAAGGGAATAATGAAACATTTTTTTTTTGCCCGAGATAGTTGGGGGATTTTTGTTTGTTTTTGTTTTCCCTAAGGAATTTCTCTAATGTTTATAGTACTCTTATTTTAAATACTGTAAACTTTGACTAATTGCGTATAATGTTAGCATATCTGTATGAAAGTAAATGATTCTCTCCGGGCATTGATGAATCACATCTATGATCTTAACTACTCAGGTTGGTTGAGATTTGAGAATCTTAGTTCAAAGCTAGCTTGGACAGGTGAGTTTGTGAAACTATTATCTTCAATTAACCACCACAAAGCAGAAGTGGAGTTGTGGCTCAAGTGACAGAGTGGTAGCTTTGAGCAAATAAACTAAGGACAGTGCCCAGGCTCCACTACTATCATTCATATATATATATATATATATATATATAATATATTATATATATTATATATATTATATATATTATATATATATATATTATATATATATTATATATATTATATATATATAATATATATATATATATATGATATATATTCCTTTTTACTGGTCCCAGGTCTTGAACTCTGGGTATGGGGGCTGTCCCTGAGCTTTTGTGCTAATGGCTATTACTCCACCACTTGAGCTACAAGCTCGACATTTAGCTTTTTGTGGTTAAATGGAGATAAGAGACTAATGGACTTTCCTGCCCAAGTTGGCTTTGAACGGTGATCCTCAGTTCTCAGTCTCCTGACTAGGTAGGATCACCGGTATGAGCCCTGGATATTCTTTTTTTTTTTTTTTTTTTTTTGAGTCTGGTCCTGGGGCCTGAACTCTGGGCCTGGGCACTGTCCCTTAGTTCTTCAGCTCAAGGCTAGTGCTCTACCACTTGAGCCACAGCGCCACTTCCGGCTTTTTTTCTGCTTATGTGGTGCTGAGGAATCGAACCCAGGCCTCATGCATGCAAGGCAAGCGCTCCACCATTGAGCCACCTTCTCAGCCCGAGCCCTGGATATTCTTAATGGCTCACAATAAGCACCAGAGTTCACATCCACCCATCCTATTCCAGCCTGTCAGTATTGTTCAATGGCGCAAATGCTGACAACTTCTAGCTACCATGAGTGAAATACAAACTCGCTTAAGTTCTTGATTTTAAACACACTCTCGCTCTGTCTCCCTCTGTCTCTCTGTCTCTGTCTCTGTCTTTCTCTCACACATACACATAGACTCACACTCACATTTTATATGTGTCCAGTTTGGACCTAACAGAGAAGAAAATAAGACTCAAACTTCCCTAGTGTTCACTCCTTATTTCTGCGGATGTGACTTAGATTCCAGAACAGAGACTTGGGCCTGCTCCTTAAGGAGCAGTTACCATCATCATGGCTCCATGGACCCCCTCCCCCCACAACACACACACACTGATGAGCTTGGCTTGTGTGTTTTTGCCAGCCTGTCCACTTCATGAACACAGACGGAAGGCTCTGGCAGGACTTCTGTTGTCAAGCTGTGTTCAATCCTTACACTCAAGTATGGCTAGCAGCATGGCCTCCTTGCCTTGCTGTGGCCAATGATCCAATGTGGGTAGAGGCTGTGTGCTGGACCCTGGGCCCATTGCCACCAGGTATGGTCTTGCAGTGTTTGTCCATTAGACTGTGAGTCCCTCTGAGGGAAGCATCGTATTTAAAGGACCATACAAACTCCAGCATCTGGCCTGAGGCCCTGCCCTGAACATGCCTGCCCTTGGTTGACATTGTTGGCTGGCCCCACAGCCAGAGTCCGTGGGGTCAGACCACAGACTCTCATTCAAGGCCTGGTCCTCCTGATGTGTGCTCTAAAGGTAGAACTCCCATGTGACCCCACGTTGCCGGCCTGTGAGACCTTGCTTGACATGGCTTCAGTTCCTGATGGCTGGGCTCCGGCCCGTGTGGTAACACTTCCAGCTTGGGCTCCTCCCTCCTGCCCACCCTGTCATCCCCAGCACACCAGGCATTTTCCCACCTTGCCTTCTCCTTCACACAAGCCCAGCTGTAGAAAATCCCGTGCGCGCTGGGCTCACAGCGATGTACATGCAGACCTCGATCTGTCATAAATGAATGGTGACCCGTGTCTTTCTGGCTGCAGATGGGAGACCTGCACGCAGTCCCAAGGGGCATGTACGATGGGCCGGTGTTTGATCTGACCACCACCCCTAAAGGAGGGACTCCCGCCGGTTCTACCCGGGGCTCTCCCACTCGGCCGAATCCACCTGTGAGGAATTTGCATCAGTCAGGATTCAGCCTGTCAGGTGAGCAGCACAGATTTATTAAGGGGAGGGGGTGGTGGGGAGGGAAGAAGGGGTGGTCTTTCATGTGTCTCCAGCCTGGTGCTGGCATCCTATTGAGGAAAAGGCTAGGAGGGAGAAGCAGGAAGGTTTGGAAGCTGAACAATATCCTGGCGAGGAAGTCAGACAAGGACTAGTCAGGTTGGAGATCAAGTTCAAGGTCAAATGCAAATGACAACAAATGCTTTGAGCTCAGACCTGCTTGAGAGCAGCACAGAGGAGCTGAAGTGATCGTGATTCTCTATGACACATAGTGTGCTCCTGTGATTTATAAAAATAGTTCTGTTGTGGGCTGGGAAGGTGGCTTAGTGGTAGAGTGCTTGCCTCGCATGCATGAAGCCCTGGGTTTGATTCCTCAGCACCACAACAGAAAAAGCTGGAAGTAGCTCTGTGGCTCAAGTGGTGGAGTGCTAGCCTTGAGCAAAAGAAGCTCAGGGAGAGTGCCCAGGCCCTCAGTTCAAGTCGGACTGGCCAAAAAAAAAAAAAAAAAAATAGCTCTATTTTTATCCTCCAAGTGCAGTAGCTTCTTATAACTTTACAGTTTTAGTGTTCTTCTCTCCCTGGTAATAATAATAGTAGCTTCCACAGCTTTAACTTTTACTGTGTGTTTTTCATATTGTTATCTGACCTGTTCTTTAAGAACTCCCTGATAGGAACAGAAAATTATGGTTCAATTGTTCCCCAGTCAATGGTCTACACTGGGGAGAAATAAACATAGAGTCCCTTCCCTATGATGGGAGATGTAGGTTTGGGGGAATCAGGATAATAAGAAAGAGAAGGTGTGTTTAAAGGGAGACTCCCATGGCTTGTAGAAGAAGAATAAGGGCTGGAAGAGCATTTTTCAAGGCTCCTTTCATGGGGAAATGGACCTGGCCACTCACTGTTTTCTGGTCAGGATCCTTCAAGCTTTGGGCAAGGGACCTAGCTTTCTGGCCTCCCTCCTCCCCTGTGAGTAGAAACAATAGTCTGTCCCTAAACAAGACTCACGTGGCTCAAATGGGATTACTTGTGGAGGCTCTTGAAGCTTTGCTAGCCACAATTACTGTTAGGCAGCAGTCTTTCGCCTCCTGATTTTCAGCGTTCTTAGAAACGCTGTCAAGTTCAGGGGCAGATACAGGCTAGATAGAAACTCCGCTGTTCCTACCAGAAAGCACTGTCCCAAGGAAGGGGAAGTAACTATGAAGAGATCAAGGTCTACTCTGAGTTTCTTAGGCCAGTCAGACATTTCCTACCTACTTCTCTTCAAAGTAATCATTTTGCCTTTTACTCCTTCCTTATTTCTCCCTGGGAATTTATTTCCAACCACAGGCACCCAAGTGGATGAGGGCGTCCGCTCTGCCAGCAAGCGCATTGTGGCGCCCCCTGGAGGCCGCTCTAATATCACATCTCTGAGTTAAGCAACTCCTTCCCAAAGAGGAGGGGGGGAGCAGGTGCAAAGAAGCAAGAAGAGATTGTTTTGAAGCCAAAATGGTCCACACCATTATTTAAGAAGCAAAGTACATCCAAACGGTTGTGATCTAAAGAATCAAGAAGCCTCAAGCCTTATGTTTATCCATGTTACGCTTGCTTGCCTAGCTTTACCAATATTGCTTTGTTTTTCTGTTTATGCATAGCCTTGATTTGTTTGACCCCTTTCCCCCACTGACATGCATGCAATCAGACAGGCCACTAAGGTAAAGAGTCTGCTATCCCATAGTGTTGAGAGCGTGTGTAGTGCTACATCATATGACAAAGGGACAGACAAAGCTGGGAGGTCAGGGACACGATTAAAAGCCACACAGGTTATTTGGGGTGAGTGGGTGGTGGGAGCTCCAAGCAAGGCAGAGGGTGAAGAAGGGCTGGGGTGGGGCTTGTAGGAGGGAGGTGGGTGGGCTGACTGAGCAGCAGTGTTGTGGGCATTGTGTTGAGGACATGTTATTAATTTCCATGGAAGATGGCTACTTGTGGCTGCCCTTGCTTAACTGGGGACCTCTGGGGTCCCTCCAAGAAGGCAGGTAGTCTTTGCATTCTGGAACTTGTCTCACATCCCTTCCTACTAGATTTCATTTCTTTGAACGCTTTATTGATACACCAAAATCCAGTAATTTTGTCTACCTGCTTGATGATGCTGGTGTTGGCTTGGGCCTCTTTCCTGGCATTGCTTTCAAATCCTCCCCTTCCTGGGATGGGAAGAGCGACTGGGATGGAGCCGGCAATGCTCTCGTCTTCTTCCTCTTAGAAGGTGATGACTGAGCGCAGCACAGGCCCCAGTGAGGAGAGGCACAGCGGCTTACAATGCCTCCCTCTGAGGACAGGACAGGCTCTTTTGCAAACCCAGAAGTAGCTCACGCTTCTGACATCCTGAGTTAGGGCTTTAGCTCTGATGGGACATGGTGACGAAGGGGAGGAGAGATCAACCATGGCGAGTTTGAGATTGAGGAATGTCAATGATTGACTATGATGATTTTTAATTGATTTCATTAGGTGTTCCCTATTTTTTAATACTCATGGGGAATCTGCTGTTAGGAGAGTAAAACAGGGATCTGGAAAAAATCAGTCTGGAGCAGAGGGAACGTATCCTGTAACTTCTGATTCCATCTTTCTTTTTCAATCACAAGCCACCTCTTTCCTCTTCCATTAGCAGACCCTTGAGAGTAACTTTTTGTTACAGTACTAAAATCTCCTACACAAGTGGAGTTATGGGATATAACCTTCCTCGTGGAGGAGGAACAGGAAATCAGAAGGGGCCATTTGTCAGAGGTCATGTCCATCTCCCTCTCAGACCTCTTGCCCAGCTTTGGAGCAAGGTCTGTGAAGAAGGCAAGAATCTGTAAAATCAAGACATTCTCATGTAGGAAAAAACATGGAATCAGAGCTCTGTGCCCTGGTGACCTATGTGGTAGAACCAATAACCCTGAGTCTAAGTACTTTGAAGAGAAGAGCAGGCCTCAAACACCTTTTAAGTACTTAGGAGAAACCATTGTCTGACTGCAGGTTTTGATTTTGTGTGTGTGTGTGTTTGTTTTTGTTTGTCGGTGCTGGGCAGTTGAACCCAGGGCCTAACACATGCTAGGCAAACATTACCACGGTGCTGCAACTCCATCCCTAACTGCAGACTTTGTAATAAGCTGAACACCAGAGAAACACTTGGCTGAAAAAGGATTTGAAAATAGCTAAGGAAGAGGATTTCCCCTGGCAAATTCCTTTCTGTTCTAATCATGAAGAAATACTCTTATCACCTTATAATATGCAACTGTGCTATTTTAAGGCTCTCGTGGTGCTTTTCTTTTAAAAGAAAACCTTAAGCAAAAAAGGGAACGTGTAGCTTTAACTTATAATTCAAAGATATGAGTCAGAATGACTTTTCTATAGAAAGGGATTTTGCTAGATGGGAAGCATTTACACATATATATAAATATACCTCAGAAGGCAGGCTGGACTTTAGGGTAGGTTGTAATACCAGCCATGGCCACCAGATGGAGGAAAAGACATGTCAGTAAACTAGTCTGAGCATCCACTTCAGCACCTGCTCTGCTCTCAGCCAGCCCTGAGCCACACCCATCCCTCCAGGTCTCTTTTATGCCATGGAAATGAATCTTCCTTCAAAATGCAGCATCCAACCTCAAGTGTATAGTCTACAACAATTCTTTCTTGCCCTCTGGGTGAGCAACAGTTTTCGAAAGTCTCCCTTTCCTTACTTACCAATAGTAAACGTTCAAGCAGAGAATTTCCTGTGAATCCCTAGAAAATAGACTCGCTATTTTCTTAACCTGGCAAATATTCTCCATTTGTTCTGCCACATAGACGAATCAAATAGCCCTTCAACAATGGGCTGAAGGAAAGAACATGGCCCTGTGTCCTCAGTCCCCTCCATGTTCACAGACATCTTACTTAAGCATGAGAGGGAGTATGGGTATGGGTCTCCTGCCCATTTCTCAAGCCAGCTTTGCCATCCTGTGTCTTGGCTTGACCCCTCTCTGAGGATGACCTGCTCTTCTCCTACTTTCTTTCATTGCTGCTAAGCTCAGCTAGCAATCTGTTGGGGCTTTCTGTTTGACAGGGCCATGAGCTTAGGCATTTGGGGAGGTCTCTGTAGAACTATTGAATCAACCATTCCAGTAGAGATATTTCTTTTACTTCTCTAAAGCCAGTGGGATGATTCATCCCTCAAATGGCTTTGTTCCAAAGTGCAGTCATCTTTCAGTCTTTTTCTTCTTGACCATTCTGACAGTCATTTTGAATCCTAAGCCTGGACTCCATTTTGCTCACCATGAGAAGTCCCTTCCCACAAGTGGATGGCTCCCAATCTTGGTTCTTGCCCCAACACCCCAGGCCCTTCCCCCATGAATGCACCCCAGCTTGAGTCCCAGATGCACTTCTGGCTGGCCCAGGCCATCCTGGGCAGCCCGCATTCCTTGTAATTCCCCCTTTGCGACATGGTGTGTGGGTGTTCAGTTCTGTGACTGGTGGATATGGACAGACAGTAAACCGCCCTGTGATCTGTGCTAGCTGTGAGGTAGCTCTGTCTGAAGAGCTGTTTGGTTTGAACCGTGAAGAAAACTGTGTATTGAGTTAGCTGAACTTAAAGAAAAAAAAAAGTTCATCAAGTGACTGTTAATGTAAACCTGGTTATTAAAATGACTATAAAATTACCAACACGGTTCTTTTGTCTTCTGTATCTGATGCGAATCTCCTACTCTATTAACAATGCATCCTGGGACTCAAATGTTTACTACACATGACAGATATGATGAGGATGGTAATCTGTAGAAAATTTCCTTTGTGGGGCTGGGAATGTGGCTCAGTGGTAGAGTGCTTGCCTTGCATGCATGAGGCCCTGGGTTCTATTCCTCAGTACCACATAAGCAAAAAGAAAAAAGCCGGAAGTGGCGCTGTGGCTCAAGTGGTAGAGTGCTAGCCTTGAGCTGAAGAGCTGAGGGACAGCGCCCAGGCCCAGAGTTCAGGTCCCATGACCGAACCCCCCCCCCAAAAAAAGAAAATTTCCTTTGTGGGTTTCTTCTATTTTTTTTTTTTAATGCTGGTGGTATTGGGGGTGGAACTCAGTGCCTCAAACTCTTGGTTGGCTTTATTACTCAATGCTTTTTATCCTTCTACTCCTTGAACCACACCTCCATTTCTAGCTGTTTTATTAATTAGGGCTGAAAGTCACCCAGATCTGTGTCCCTAGGCTGGCTTTGAACCACAACTTTCACATCTCAGCTTCTTGAGTAAGTAGGATTATATTTGTGAACCACCAGTGCCTAGCTGGTATTTTCTTTCATGGACATTAAATGGTTAATTTGACCATTATTAAAACTTTGGGGAATAAATAAGATTTTCCTGGGAACTGTCAAATTTAGTATTAGCATAGGAAGCATTCATATTTGGAATAAAGCCTGCTGGAATAAAGCAAGACAGAATCTAAAAGGTCTTTGCTTTGGTTTAGTTTAGTTTGGTGTTTGGGGCATTGGCTGAAAGAAAGTCCTGCTTATTGGGTTGTTTTGTAAGAATGATCTATAACTTTTCTAAAAGTCTGCACTTGGAGGAAAAACTACAACTGTGTATGGAACAGCTTTAGCACCAATCTCAAGATGGACAACATTTTTTTTTTGGAAGGATTACTTGCTATGGCTACTTCTTTGAGAGTTTTTAAGTACATACATACCAGCAAGTTGAAGGCTCTGGGGCTGTAATAAAGAAGTCTTTAAAACTGTCTCCAGGGCTGGGGGGTGTAGTTCAATGGCAGAGTACTTGTCATCTAGGTACAAGGTCATGGATTTGATCTCTTCAACATTACAAAGGAAAAAAAAAAAGAAAAGCTGGGAGATGGTGGCTCATGCCTGTAATCCTAACTACTCTGGAGGCTGAGATAATGAGGACTGTAGTTAAAAGCCAGCCTAGGCAGAAAGTCTGTGAGACTCCTATCTCCAATTAACCACCAGAAGTGGAGCTGTGGCTCAAAGTGGAAGAGTGCTCACTTTTAGCAAAAGAGCTCAGAGACAGTGTCTGAGCCCTGAGTTCAAGCTCCATGACCAACCGGTGGGGGAGAGGAGAGCGCAGGGGAAGGGGAAGAGGGTGCGGGGAGGAGTTAGAGGAGAAGCATGTTCAGTTGTGTAAGTGTGAAATATTCAAATCCAGTGGAACTGAAAAGCTGAGGGCAAATTAACCCGGGGCCTCACCTGTGCTAGGGCACTGGCTTGGGCAAGGCTGGATCCTGGCTGCATGGTCCCGTTGATCATGGACACCAGAGGGCAGAATGCTGCTTTCCCTCCCAGCTCTGTCTGCATGCTTCCTTCTTGGGGAAGTGCTTTCTGCATTAGGGCTAAAATTTCCATGAGATCTCCAGGTTCTGATCTCAATCTGTTGAGTAATCCTAGAACAATGCCTTCCGTCCTTCCAGCTGGAGAAATTCACCTGGGTGACTCAGCTCTGAGTCATATGTTCATCATGAAGAGGTCACTGTGGCCAGGAGAGAGCATGGGCAAATCACTCACCCACACGTGTCACATACATGGATCTTTGTGAACTCAGTTACCCCACCAAGAAAATGAATAAGTGATTCCAGAAGAAGGGATGGATGCTGGAAAACTCAGGCATAGCACCAGCTCTGCACTGTCCTCAAACCAGTAAGACTTACATGCTTAGCCAAATGGCAGGAATATGGATGACTGCACAGGTGGAGAAAGTAGCAGAGACCCTAGGAGAGAAAATTCTAATGAATTGCTTTGATAGGTGATGAGTTCTTCTTGGGCTGGTAGCATTAATGCCTTTGATGCAGGAGAACACAGTGCTCAAAAATGATCAAAAGCTGCTCTGAGCACAATAGAGAATTATTATACAGTAGAGGGTCAATGTTTGATGTTTAATAAGCCTCAGTCTGTAGGCTTACATTGTGACTCAAGCTCAGAACTGGTGAAACACCTCTAGCTCCGTGTGAGCAAGGAACAATTGAGCTTTGTTAAGGATCTGCGTAGGTATGAGGGCATCGTGAATGTGTCAGCAAACTCAGGACACAGCACTGTGGTGAAGTTTATCTTACACCACCATTATCTTAATGTTGGTGAAAGATGCAGGGACCAAGTTTCACACTTCTGGAGGCTGCAGGTAGTGCTGGGTGAATCACATCCTACCAGATAGAACATGGATGGGGAACATAGAACAGGGCTCACCATGGAGTGCTGGTTCCAAAGAAGTTTCTGGAGTCAACTCTTGCTACTAATCTGTCACAAAGGGGCACTGACCATGAGCCAGAGATGGAGGATAAAGGAACCGGGGCAACTTGTAGAAAAGAGATCACATCCTTAAGGCTGGCCTTCTTCAAGGCCAGTGTTCTAGACCCTACTTTGTGTTCTACTAATGCTAGGAACCACAAAGCAGAATGCTGAAATGACTGGCAGAGGCCAGTGAGCATCACAAGGGCGCACTACTCCATGCCAGGCTCAGGGTGCTCAGGGCTTGCTGGCAGCTGAACTATAGTGTGTCTGAGAGATGACTGAAAGCCCATACTATGCTTTATTAGGCAGAAGCTTCTTCTAGCTGCAAGAGTTGAGGTGTCTGTCCCAGATTATGGGGCCTTGGAACACCAACCTACCACACTAGTGTATGGAATGGACGAGACTTGCAGAGGGGGTAAGAGGCAAAGTGCTGGGGGAAAAAAAAAACAACCGTGATGTATGAGTTATCTATGAGCTTGAGGTCACTAGTGAAAAAGTAGAAACGGGCATTCTGGCTGTGGATGCTGGATGTCAGGTAGTCGAGGTTTTCTATGTGCAGATCAGTTAAAATGGGCTGCATTGTATACATATGGCACACCATTAGCACCAGCCACCAGCTACTCTCTGCTTAAGGGGAGTCTTTCTCAACAGGAAGTGGAGGCAAAAACAGATGACTTTGGACAACCTCAATAGAGAAACACAGAACATACAGGGAGAGGAAGGGAAGGAAAGGAGGGGAAGAGACAAACATACGGAGATCACACTGCCAAGGAAAACGATGGGATAATGTTAAAAAGACATTTTAATACATGCAGGTAGGCACATTTCTATCAGCTACAGCTGGACATAGCACACGTGCGTCATCAACGGCTACCAGATCTGTTGTCTGTTCATAATAGCACAGAAAACCGAAGCCTGGGCTTTGACAGCAATGTTTAGTATCCGTGAGGCCCATGGGGCTGGTTGCGCACAATCATCTCATGGACAGAAGTAGGAAACAAGACATTTGTTGACAAAATTCGGGGATACCTGGGTTCTGAAGCAAACCCCCAATACATGTCAATGGCCTTTGTGTTCCACTTTGGAAGCATTAAGGACTTAGCTTCACAGCATCAACTGCAAACATCAACACTGGTCCATTCACAGCTACATCCATTCTCCTCCTTCCTAGTTGTGTACCCTCCATCTGACCTAGGGAAGCTATAATGGTTGAAAGACTAGCCATTTCTCTTTCCTATCATACAAAGATGGTTCTAATTCATTTAGCAATGCTTTGCTGTCCTGGCCCTAGTAATGACTTCAGACAAAACAAGTACAGCCACAGCCCATGTGCAGGACATTACCACAGCCTTTCCTCCCATGGAGTTAGGGATCGGAGCCAGAGCCGTGGGCAGGACTGCTTCACCCCTCCACCTGAGGACACCTTGAGCCGGTGGCCCTGCTGAAATGTGCTCTCATGGATGTTCCGATCTGTGAGGCCTGCCTCTGATCTCTCAGATGCTCGGTGCAGGTACAGGAGGAAATGGTCAGGAGAAAAAGTTTCCAGGAATGTCATAAGCAAAGGGTGCAGCAGCCATCATTTTCTGAAATTCCCAACATTACCTCTTGACACATATCTTGATAGGACGCAGTCAATCCAGTGACCTCATAACTTTCAGCCCCTGGTTATGGAATTCAACCAAAGAATCTGATTCCAGCAACTAACTGTCACCATAAGGATTTGGGGAAGAATTTTTGTTTGCTTTGGGAATTGTTTTTTCCTTCAGCTTGAAAACACATAGAGATGGGGATGTGCTAAGAGTCATTCTGTACTGCAACATGCATTGCATTTCTTTACTCCTGATGCTAGGAATCTAACTCAGAGCTTCATGCATGCTAAGCATACATGTTATTGCTAGGCTAAGACCCAGACCAATGTTTTCTCTGTTTATCCAGCAACTTATCCCACTGGTACTTATTGTGTCAGCTTATGTTACTGGAAATCTATGAGACTGTCCCACACTGCTTTGTAATGAATGCATCCATAGCGTTGGAAGTCAGTGGTAGTTGGCTGAAAGTCCACATTTATTCTGGCACAGACATCAGCTCATGAGGAATACAAGTGAGGGATTGAAACTACAAAGATGGATGGGTTTCCATCCCATCTTAAGTTGTAGACATGAACCACGCCCCGGGAATCCCTCTCAGCTTCCCTGGGCCTACATCCTTTGACTTCCATTTCCAAAAGCTGCTCCCCAGAGAGGATGCAAGCAAACAAGTCCTAGGCAAGAGAAGGACCCAGGTGATCTAGGAGGTGTGGACACAGCACAAGTGCACTTGAGTAAAGACAAACAGAAGGTAGAAGCTGGTAAAGGCAAATGTTCCGGACACCGGAGGGGGTGAATCGGGTCACCAGTATACTGCTGCGCTCTCTGTGGCATCTTTCCCTCTGAAAGTCACAGTGAGTTTATAGAGTTTGGAGGGGGAAAATATGGTAGAAAAATAACTTGTGGGAACTGTAGGGAATTGAATTAAACAGATGAAAGAGATGTCTTGTGATTCTTTAACAAAATTATGGCTGCTCTTAGAACAGTAGCATTTCACAGCCATGCCAGAAACCTGGACCTATTAACTGAATGAAGGAAAAATCCTAAATGACTATGTGAGGTTTAGTTCTGGTTGATAACCACACTACATGCTTAGCATGACTTCCCTCAGAAAGTAAGTTGGCCGTGGGGCGCTGGTGGCTCAAGCTTGTCATCCTAGCTACTCAGAAGGCTGAGATCTGGGAATTGCAGTTTGAAGCCCAGGGAGCAAAGTCCTTGAGACTCCTATTCCCAATGAAGCAGTAAACAACCAAAAGTAGATTCAAGTGGTTCCAGTGGTAGAATGCCAGCCTTGAGTGAAAGAGCTAAGTTACTGTGTCAAGACTCTAAGTTCAAGACCCAGAAATGACACAAAAAATAAAAACAAAAATTATCTGCTGTTGTAGGTAGCAGTCACCTCCTTTTCCTTCTTCTGGTCTAGTGCCACCAGTGTGGCTGCCCAAGTCAGCTCTGGTCCCTTCCACTGCCAGATCATTGCCACCATGGTGAGACCCACGTCCTTCATCAGCATGGACGATGTTGGGGCATCTGAGTGGCTGAGAGATTAAAACAATCACCTCCCATGCCCATTCACTTCCTGACTCTACCCAGTGTCATAAGTGGGCAGCAAAAAAAAATTCTCCTACAAAGTTCTTGTTTCCACATCTATAGCACTGAGTTACATGCACATTTAGGTAAATTAAACTTAGGGGAAAAAAAGGAAACGGAAAAAAGAGAACTGCTTGAAATAACTAGGAAATTCTGCCTGCTCTTCTTGTGGGGAAGGGCACACTGCCACTGTTCCTTTCATCTCTGTTCATGAACTTGGCTTAGATGTGTGAGCATCTTACTATAATCCTAGCCTATAAATCCATGTGTAAGCTGTTTATTATTTCAGTTCTCCTAGCATTCCCCGAAATGAGACTAAAGATGGAAATAAAGAGTAAAGCAAAACAAGAAAAGGGACTTATATCCTGATTGATGGGCAATACATTGTACTTGGCTTCAGTGGGGCAACAGACACTTCCTTGATGTTATGGGCAAAGAATATTTGAAGGCTAAGTGTTACCATATTCCAAATTCACTTGTAACTTACAACAGAACTTAAGGCTGCTTCACCCCGACGCTAGAGGGCACCCTGGTAGTGGCAAGCTGCTGCAATGTATGGAGCCTGCACGCTCCACTTTCATGGTTACTCTGTGCAGGGAAGGGAAGAAGTTGTCAGGAGAAAAAGTTCCTAGGATACAGTAGTCACTCTTGTTTTCTAAAATTTTCAGCCCTGCACCTTGTCACCAATCTAAATGAGGTATGATCTATCTGATGAGTTCATAACTATATCCTAGTCATGGAAGTCAACCAAAGGATCTGATTTCAATAACTAGCCATCACCATAAGGGTTAGGGAAGAACTGTTGTTTGCTTTGGGAAAGCAAACTTTGGAGGTTTCCTGAACTATGAAGTCAACCTTCTTTCAATGCTTCAATATTCTCTGATCATCTACTAATCTTCAGAGGACAATTAGCCCTTAAGGGACATGCACACCAGGAAGGTAAGTGGAATAGATAATATTTAACAACCGATTTGCTGAAAAGAAAAACAAACAAACAAAACAGGATCTGTAGTGTCTGCCAATTTCCTTGGTGTAAATTCTCTCAGCATCACTGAGTTCAACTGACCAATGCCATATCTCTGAGGAGGAAGTTGTAAACAGATGTGCACAGATGGATCTTGTTAGCTTTTAGGACCTGATAGGATGCCAACTTCAGCACCCCACTGGAAGTTCCTGTAAATCTATACTTGCTTCTAATCTGACCCATGGAAATCATTATTCCTGTGCAAGCAGCCTTTAGGATCCTGCACCCTTTGTGACATTGTCTAGTTCCGAAGAGGCTCACGATACCCACTTTTCCTTATGTCACAGTGGAATCAGAAGACATGGGACAAAACTACAGTCAACTATACCTTTTTAAATGAAAATAAAAACCATTTAGAATAACAATTGTAATGCCCAAAAAGGCAGGGTACTGCTCAACTGACATCACCCCTTCAATGTAGATAAATATAAGAGAAGCAGAGAAATGATGAAGACGGCTTGCACTAGGTTATACGGCAATGGGGTGATGGATTTCCATCCAGGAGCTCAGGCCTGGGACTCTTCCCTGTATGGAGCTGGCCCCAGGAAGGACATTCATATGCATTTTCTAAGTCATGAGACGTAGAGTGGAAGGAACAGCTCTCAGTCCTTCTTGATGTAGACAGACAGTCTGAAGTTCCTGGCCTGAGCTTTCCAGAAGGGTCCCAAGAAGATTCTGGTGCTCCTTCACAGATTGCTATCTTGCCCATCCTCTTCTTGTAGGTTTTTGGTTTGATCCAAGGCTAAGTTAGCTTCTCTTTTAGTAAAGTCTCTTTTTACTCTTCAAAGAACAACAACAACAAAAAAAAAAAAGGTTTTATCTTTTGAAAGGAAAAATGAGAAGTCTGAACTTTTGAGGTAACAGCATAAATGAAGTGCCACAATGAAAAAGGAATGAATGGAGGGAATACAGTCACCAGCTGTCAGTGTTGATGTCCCCAAATCTCTTCATGTAAACAAAAACCTAATGCTAGACCTAAATTACCTATTAAATATTTAAATCTGTTACAAGAACAAACGTTCCTGAATATTCCAGAGTTTTTTTTTCTTAAAACATATTTGTATCTTTTTTTGCTTTCTTTCTTCCTTCCTTCCTTCCTTCCTTTCTTCCTTCCTTCCTTCCTTCCTTCCTTCCTTTCTTCCTTCCTTCCTTCCTTCCTTCCTTCCTTCCTTCCTTCCTTCCTTCCTTCCTTCCTTCCTTCCTTCCTTTCTTTCTTTCTTTCTTTCTTTCTTTCTTTCTTTCTTTCTTTCTTTTTTATTGATCATGGGGCCTGACCTCTGGGCCTGGGCGCTGTCCCTCAGCACTTCAGCTCAAGGCTAGTGCTCTACCACTTGAGCCACAGCACCACTTCTGTTTTTTTCTGGTTATGTGGTGCTGAGGAATCAAAACCAGAGCCTTATGCATGCAAGGCAAGCGCTCTACCACTGAGCCACCTTCCCAGCCCCATTTGTATAATTTTTTATAATTACAAAACATGGAACTGGGCATGACAGTGCCCATCTGCAATGCCAGCTAGGAGACAGAGATGGGTGTATCACTGCTCCACATCAGCTTGGACAAAAATGCTAGTGAGGCTCAATCTCAAAATCAAGCAAGTACAGTGATTCATTCTATAATCTCAGCTACTTAAGAGGCAGAGATAAGAGAATCTCATATTGAGATTGGCTCTAGGCCCAAGTGTAATCTCACATGGAAAAGAAACTAAAACAAAAAGAGGCTGGGGGACATAGGCTAGGGGCATGGCTCAAGTGGCGGAATGCTTATCTAACAAGCGAGACACCCTAAGTCCAAATGCCAGTACCACCCAAAACACACAGAAATAAAACATGTTTTAAAATAAATTAGATCTCTGCACATCAGGTTGTCCTGAAACCCCATCATTTTTAAGTTGCTGGTCTCCCTGGTACTACTTACTTTTCTCTGTTGAAAATTATAAACTCCTTCTGGACAGATTCAAGGTGCTCTTGAAGAAGACAGGTCTTTAAGGTTCACATTGTGGGGGTGGGGGGAGGAAATAGAGGTATCATTAGTGCATGAAGAAGAATGCTCAGAAAAAAAGACATAGTACAAGACCTCATCAGTGAAGAACCCAAATCTAAGAAATATCAAAGACGCTTCAAGTTGGAAGCAACATGAAGAAGAGTATGGGAAGAGACAGAAGTTGAATCCCTGAGCCTCCAAGACAACTGTCCTGCCACTGTGTCTGCCTTAATGGTTTGGAAGTAAGGTGGAAGCTTGCAGCCTGTGCTCAGAAGACCGGGGTAGGAAGGTACAGCTAGTGGCTATCGATTCCAGATTTTAACCCAGGGCACTGAACACCAGCACCAGTGGTTCACACCTGCAATCCTAGCTACTCAGGAAGCTGAGATCTGAGGATGTTAGCTCAAAGCCAGTCCAGGCAGAAAAATCTCTGGGACTCTTATCTCCAATTAACCATTAACAAGCCAGAAGTGGAGCTGCGGCTCAAGTGGTAGAGCACCAGCCTTGAGCAGAAAGCTAAAGGATAGCACTAAGGTCCTGAGTTCAAGCCCCTCTACTGGCACGTAAAAAAAGCATAGCACATAAAGACCCCCTAATAGAGGCACGTCAATGAGTGGCAGCTGCCATACGAGAGCCCTGTCACCTTGGGTGTGGTGCAGACCATTGCTTACCTCGGCCGAGTCACTCTTCCGCATCTCCTTCTCTTTTTTTGCCAGACGTTTCTTCTTCTTGTGAAGAGGTTTGGATTCCAAAATCATTTCTTCAAGTTCAAAGGTGGGGTCACAGTTCAGCCTGCCTTTCTACAAAGAAGAGAGGTTTTCTGACTCCATTATCCAATTCCTACCTCAGTCTAGAAATGCCCCAGACCCAGCACGCCGATGAACGCCATGTCCTCACGGAACAGGCCAACACTGACAAGCTTGTTCATTCATTGAAGATATTTTTTTTTCCCCTAAACTTCCCATTCACCTCAGTGTGTAAGGAAGGAAACTGAATTAAACTTAACAATTCTTAGGTTTGGGAGTTCTCAAGTGTCTTCTAACAAACCTGTAGCCCTGCCAGACTTCCCATGTCAGGGTTTCTGAACTTGAAGCCAAGAATCTCCTCTTTAATAAGATCCCAGATGGTTCAAATTCACTGGGAAGCCAGACAGCCCTACACCACAGAGCTGCTCCTGGGGCAGCAGACATGGCTGGCAGGAGGGGGAAGCAGCGGTGGGCCTGTGTCAGAGGGGCCGGTGTCAGTCACCAAGCAAGCTAGCTACCTGCTTCTCCTGAGAAGTGGACAGGTACAAATTCACCTCACTTTCTCCCTGCTCCTAAGGGAGTGAGATTCGCACCCACAGAGCTCCACCATATTGCTTCCCCGCCCCCTCTCCCTTTCTTCTTCTCCTCCTATTCCTCCCCTCCTTCCCTGTCCCCAGCTTCCACCCAACCCAGGCTTCCTGCTCAGCTCTTCACATAAATAATCACACTCCCTTACTCTCAGAACCAGCTCCCACTAGAGCTTGCAAAGCAGAGTCTACGGTGTTCCCACAAGTCGCTGGAGGAACACAGCGTTCTTCCCAGAGTTCCCACCTCCCGCTGTGTGGTTCAGAACCCAGGCAGAGACCTTCTCTAGGACCCCTGGCCTAAGCTTATGCCCACAGTCTGCTGTGGGATATGGATGTCCCTTGGTTGGGTAGTCAGAATTTTATTTCTCATTGACCCCTAGTCCTTAAAAAATACAGCTCCAGGGGCTGGGAAGGTGGCTTAGTGGTAGAGGGCTTGCCTGGAATGCATGAAGCCCTGTGTTCAATTCCTCAGTACCACAAAAACAGAAAAGCCAGAAGTGGTGCTGTGGCTCAAGTGGTAGCGAGCTAGCTTGAAACACAGAGAGGCTCAGGGACAGTGCCTAGGCATTGAGTTAAAGCCTTGGGACCCCCCCCCCCCCACCAATAGATTATATATATATATATATCCATGAGGCTAGATTCCAGTGGCTCACACCTGTAATCCTAGCTACTCAGGAGGCTGAGATCTGAAGATAACTATTTAAAGCCAGCCCAGGAAGGAAAATCTGCAAAACTCTTATCTCTAATTAACCACCAAAAAGCTGCAAGTGGAGCTGTCTTTAAGTAATAGAGAGCCAGACTTTAAAAACAACAACAACAACAACAAATCTCAGGGACACTGCTCAGGTCCTGAGTTCAAGCCCTAGGACCAGCCCCCAACACCCCCTCCCAATTTATATATGGCACAGGGAGAAGGCAGATGGGAAACCAAAATTAATTCCTTACTTAATCTCAATAGTTTACTAAGTTCTCTACCTTCTGACTGACAGACCTCTATAAGCACAATTACTATTTGAAATCTAATTAATATTTGAAATCAAATTAATATTTGAAATCTAAAGAAACACTTATTTTGAACTCACAGACACATGGAAGTGACTTTTATTGGGACTAGAACTTCCTCCCGACATAAGCATAACATACAAAAAGGTCAGAATCTAGAGCTCTAGTCAGGTCATTGCTCAGCTGTCTGTGAATTTTGGCGTTTCTCAGTGTGTGTATCTCATGAAACAATGTGTAGATTTAGCCCACAGAGGAACAGGCCCTGAGGGAGACTTGTCCTGTTTTTCTTCTAGGACTGACTCACGTTTGGAATGAAACCTGGGGTGAGCCTCTTCTGCAGGACTGCATCCCAATTCACATCACTCATGGAGGGGAAGTTCTGAATGTCAGCCAGATGAGAAAAACGATGGTCTGGATTAGGTTCAAGGAGCTGCCAAAGGGACACAAACACTGAGCTTCGGAACAAAGTCAAAACTCAGGGGAATAAAACCTCATACAAATCTTCCCGCTCCCTCCTCCTCAGTGTTTGCAACTATGACAATTCAATGTCTCAGAGCCATTCTTCTGTGAGACTCCAGAGCATGCTTCCTCTAACCTCATCTACAAGTAATGTAGGCAACACGTGATTGGCATTGGGGGTTGCAATATTTAGAGTACAAATAGCTTGTCCTTCTGAACCAAAGAAGTCTTCATTACTAACTTCCCTGTTAGACTTGTAGTAGTTCTCCTCCCCGCCCCACCTGCCGCCTACGCCCCAGTATGGAGTTTGAACTCCAAGCTTTATGCTTGCTAGGCAGGAACTCTACCACAGAGCTATAACTCCAGAATGTTTTGTTTTGTTTTGGTTATTTTGAGATAGGGTCTTCCTTTGTGCCCAGGCCCATGCCTGGAACACACAAGCCTCTTAGTTGAGGATTTCTACCATAGCTGCAATAACAGGTGCACATTGCCATGCCCACCTTCTTCCTTTGAGAAGATGTGTTGCATACTGTTTTGCCCAGGCTGGCCAGGAACTATAGTTCTCTGAATCTTAGCCTGCCAATGTGTTAGAATTATAGGTATGAGTATTTAGGGTGTGTGTGTGTGTGTGTGTGTGTGTGTGTGTGTGTGTGTGTGTGTGTGTGTGTGTGTGTGTGTGTGTGTGTGTGTGTGTGTGTGTGTGTGTGTGTGTGTGTGTGTGTGTGTGTGTGTGTGTGTAAGAGAGAGAGAAAGAGAGAGAGAGAGTACATGAGCATGTGCTTATGCATGCTTGAACATGCATGTGCATGCTAGTCCTGAGGTTTGAACCCCTAGCTTGAGAGGTGGCCCTGAGCTTTTTTGCTCAAGGCTAGCACTCGAGCATTTGAGCCACAACTCCACTTCTGGCTTTTTTGTGGTGGAGATAAGAGTCTCATCAACTTTTCTGCCCAGGCTGGCTTTGAAGTGCAGTCTTCAGATCTCAGCCACCTGAGTAGCTAGAATGACAGATGTGAGCCACGGGAGCCCATTTTGTTTTTTGTTTTTGTCTTTTTTTTTTTTTACAATTAATTTATATGTTGTGGAAACTGCACAGCTGAGGTATATATAACTACAGTTACTGTTATATTCTGGGATTTTTATAAGAGAAAAGTGGCTATGAGAAAATACGTTTTCTCATAACCACTCCAGAACCAGCATCACCTCAATGATGGGACGCAAAGAGTGAAGTCAGTCCCAGGCGAGGTGTTCCTGGAGAGGACACTGTGGGACTCAGCGTGGATCTGACCCATCTTAGAGCAGAAGGATGCCTTTCAGAAAAATGACTCTCATTCCTCATCTTTGACTTTTCTTATGTTCCTGGTGGTTCTGGGGTTTGAACTGTGGCCCTTGCACTTGTTAAACATGCTTTCTACCACTAGAGCCACACCTCCAGCCTTTTTTGATTTTAGATTTTTTAGAGAAGGTCTCAATTTTTTTGCCCATGGCCAGTCCAGAATATGAACTTCCTACCCATACCCTCCATGGAGCTGGGACCACAGGGGCTTAACTATCTCTGATGGCTTAGTGGTTGAGATAAAGCTTCACTTATTTATTTTGTGAGCAGTATCATTCAAATGGCAGTGTTGATCTCTACCTCCCAAGACGTTTGATATTATTTATGAAAATGTTGCTAATCCAAAGTAGGGAAATTGACCCCCAAACAAAAGACACAGATTTTAAATCTTTGCCCCCGCCCCCAAAACCTTATGTCTTTAGCAGTCACAACTTGAGCAATTTCCTCTTCTTCATTAAAAAAAGACAGTCCTTTGGGCTCATATTTTTTTTTTTTAGTACAAAGGTCTTTTTGTTTTAAGTCAATTATGGGGCTTGAACTTGGCCTAGGGACTATTCCTGAGCTCTTCAGCTAAAGGTGAGCATTCTACCACTTGAGCCTCAGTGCCACTTGTGGTTTTCTAGTGGTTAACTAGAGATAAGAGTCTCACGGATTTTCCTGGCTGGGCTGACTTTGAACTACAATCCTCAGATCTCAGCCTCCTGAGTAGCTAGGATTACAGGCAGAAGTCTTTTTTTTAAAAATACTTATTTTAAGGTATTTTATTGAGGTCTACTAGAATTGTTTTCAGTCCTGTGGTGAACAAAAGCACCTTAACCTCTGATAAAAAGCAACCAGCCTTATTCACTCAAATACTTGGGGAGTTTTCCTTCTCCCTGGGTCCCTGTGAGCTCAGGGGCAACCGCCCTCAAGCAGCTCACAGACTCAGTACTAATCCAAGAATCACACTCACTTGCCTACCAAATTACGCACATGTAGAAAGTTAAACCATGAAAAATGCTATGAAGAAAAGACAGTATTAAAGCTGAGGACATTAAGACTCTCCCCCAGGGAACTGACATTTTAGCTGAGATGAGAAGGGATGCTTCTTAAACTATGTGATTATTTTCAAGGGCTGCTTGCTTAGTTTAATTCTTCACCCACTCAGTTTACCAAGTGGTCTGTGTGTGGGAAGTGCAGCTCCACACAGACAACCTCGTGCACTACTCTAGGAGACATGACTAGCGCTTAGGTTCTTTAGTAGTGTCTCAGTTGTTCCAATATTTTCCCTCTCTGTTTCTCTACTTATAAAGGACCTGCAGCTGCGAGCTGGTGGCTCAGCCTGTTAATCCTAGCGACTCAGATGGCTGAGATATAAGGATCACAGTTCAAAGCCAACAGGGGCAGGAAAGTCAGAAAATCAGAAGTGGTGCTGAAGCTCAAAGTAATAGAATACTAGCCTTGAGCAGAAAAGCTCAGGGACCATGCCTAGGCCTTGTGTTCAAGCCCCACAACTGACAAAATAAAAAGGAAAGACAAACATAAAAGAAAAAGCATGTGTCTTAAGAGCTGTTAGCTGTGACAGTCACCATTCTGCAAATGTATACTGCCCTGACTTCCCAATGCTCAATACTAACTTCTAATCTTAGACAGGGAAGATACTCTCTTTTATTTCTTTCTTTTGGCCTGCTATCTTCCTCCTTACCTTTCTTTGAAGATTATATATTGTTAATTATGTGCAAGCAGTTGTACCAAGGTGCTACCTATTAGTTTAAAAGTCTATGGTCCCCCTTTTCCTTCTTCCCCATTCCTCCAGCCCAACCCCTCTCCTCAATTTTCTTAATTTCATAGGAAGTGCATTGAATATTATGACTTCCTTCCTTCTTACCTTTTTAAGAAGGGACACCATCTCTTGTGACCACGCAGCAGGATAAGTCACAATAGCTGTCTCAAACATGTGTGCAATTTCCTTGCTGGAAGTACTGGACCGGATATGATATGGTCTCTTAAGGGAGAGAAAATGTAAGAGGCTTCATTTTTATGGAGCAAAAGAAAAAAGATTGCAAATGTTTACAAGTGAAATTTTCAATCCATAAAGTATGAATGTCAAGTATAACCCCTTCTAGCAGATTGTTAGTCACAGTGCATTGCTAAAGCTATTTCAGACCCACTGTTTATCAGCAGATGCTATGCACTCACAGTTTCTCATGAAATACCATAATTTTAGTTGGTAATTCCACAGATTCAAACAAATATTTCAGTGGCTTGAATAGGTCTCTAAGGCACTGATTTGAAACTGTATTGTAAGTAATGTACATTTCTTTGTTGCTTTGCACGTACCTCTCCCATGGTATAAGCCCTGCTTTCACTGTATTTGATGTTGATATACTTTGTGGAGGGGAAGGGAAAAAAAACAAATTGTTTAAATAGGGTTACAGGTGGACCCATTGCAACAATGAGATGTACAAGACATTATGTTGAAAAATGAACTTTACAGCTTTGGCGAGTGGGGTGATGGCGGCAGGGGGGTTGGAGAGGGGAAGGGATGGGAAGGGGAATCAAAGGAGGAGGCAACAATGCTTGATAAGAAATGTACTCACTATCTTGCCCATGTAATTGTAACCCCCCTGTATGGTATTTTCACAATAAAAATCCATAAAAACTGGACAATAAAGATGTTATAAAAATTTTATATAACATTTGACCATAAAGGGATCCAGAATTTTACCATACTTACTTTCCCCTTATTTGAAACTTAATGAAGTTCAGAATAGAAAGCATCAGAAAATATCCACCCTAGCTTCAAAAGCTGCGAGTCTCTCCTTCCATGGAATATGAGGTAGTGAATTTTATGGCAGGGAAAATTTAAAGAAAAAAAATTTCTATAAGAATCAGGCTCATCAGTAGCTTTAACATGGGGGAGGGACATTAAACAAAACTACATCTGTCATCATAGCTTGTGTATGCATGTGAACAGGGAACGAGGTAACTGGAGGGGATGGGTGGGATTGAGAAGGATGAGGAGAACAGTAAAGGTGTGACGTGTATCAAGGTGTGTTGCACCCACAAACTGACATGTCGAATTGAAACCCCTTTGTACAGTTACTTAAAGATAATTTAAAAACCAAAAAAGGTATAAAACAACTAGCTCAGTCATGGATCTCGACATTGTCCACTAGGGGGCAGCCTTTGCTGATGTTAACTTTGCTATTTTATAAGCAACTGGCCAACTCTGGGCTTCTATATCTTTTTTTAAAAATACATTTTTTATTGTAAAAATGCTGTACACAGGGGTTACAGTTACATGAGCAAGGTAATGAGTACATTTCCTATTAAGCATTGTTACTTCCTTCTTTGTTTTTCCCCTACCATCCCTTCCCTCCTACCTCTACTACTACATGCATTACCCTTCTCCCCGCCTAAATTGTAAAGTTTGTTTTTCAACATAGTGTCCTGTACATCTCATTGTTTCAATGTGTCAACCTGTATCCCTATCTAACCATTTTGTTTTTTCCCTTTCCCTCCCCAAGCTAGAGAAGTGTATATACAAGATAGAGGGCACCAACATCAAATACAGTGATCAGAAAGAAAAGAACTGTATATACAAGATGCAGGGCACCGACATCAAATACAGTGATTAGAAAGAATGACATCACCTCATTTGTTAGGAAATGGAAAAACTTGGAAAAAATTATATTAAGTGAAGTAAGCCAAGCCTAAAGAAGCTAGGGTTTCCTTATTTCCTTATGGTTTCCCTTATTTGCAATAACTAATGTATGTCTGAGACAAGCAGAAAAGTTCAGAAGCTATGTACATATGACCAGATAAGATGATGTTAAGCGAAATGAACCTCAAGATAGGGACACAAGTGTTTTTTTTTTCTTGCTTGCTATTGTTCCTAACCTATTTATAATGTACCATGTGATTTTTTTTTTTGTTTCTTTGTGTGTCCCTCTCCCAAGGTATAACCTGTTTTCACTGTATTTGATGGCAATGTCTTCTATGAACTCTAAGCAGCTTAAAACCAGAGCATATAGTGGAGTACTCCCATTCTTTTCAGTGGAACCCAGCATCTAGTAGGGACTCAACATATATTTGGTGAATGCACAACATGCCCATAATAGATTAATCGCAAGGCAGTTCATACGTCTTTGCACATTCATCTGGTGTGCACCTTCCTGGGTGTTTAACAAACGATCTCTAGCTGCTGAACTAAGCTGGGAGTTGGGAAAGTGTTTGCATTTTTTCCCTGCAGTCAGTCAGTATTAAAAGGCTCCATAGCCATGTACATATGATCGTATAAAATATTTATCAAAAAGAACTCCAAGAAATGCAAACAGGAGGGTTTTTTTGGTCATGTTACGTTTCCCCCCCCGTCCTTTGTTGTGTTTCTGATTTCTGTGCCTTTTGTCTTGCATGTAAGTTTATCTGTGTGGAGGAGGGTAAAGGGGTGCACAGAAATGGTGAGACAAAGGATGAACAAATTCAGCAGTGATCCTCACTAGACACGATGTTAAAAATGAACTATATAACTTGTGGGGGGTCAGTCAGGAGGGGAAAACACTGTGGGAAAACAAGAGATGAGGTGACACTGTGCAAAAATAAATGGACTCATTACCTGACTTATGTAACTGCAACCCCTCTGTACATCACTCTTACAATAAAAAGAAATGAATCAATTTAAAAAGTACTATAACAGCTGGGTGCCGATGGCTTATGCCTATAACTCTAGCTACTCAGGAGAAGAGAGCTGAGAAGAGAGGATTGAAGCCAGCCTGGGCAGAAAACTGTGAGATTTTTTTAAATCTCTAATTAACCACTGAAAGGCTAGACGTAAACACATGGCTCAAATGGTAGAGAGCCAGCCTGGATTAAAAAAGCCCAGCAAGAGTGTGGATCCCTGAGTTCGAGCCCTAGTATGGGCAGTGTTTGAGCGTAGGGGTGGCAGATGGGGTGGAGCAAAAGGATGTGGATGCTAAACTCAGCCACTCAATGTCTTAGTTTCTGTTTCCTTATCTGTATGATAAAGCAACCTCACCGGCGTGATGAGCCACTTTGTGATATTGTAGGAAAACCAGAGGAGATGATGTGGGCAAAGTTGAGGCGTGTCAAGGAGTACGGAGTCTCAGAGAAGTGCAAAAAGAAATGAGAAGACTGGGGAGGGGATCGGAGGGGAACACTGGGAGAGAAATGACATTGTTCAAAAACAAACATCCTCTTCATCTGACAAGGTAACTGTGGCCCCTCTGAACATCACCTTTACAATAACAATAAAACAATTTTAAAAAAGAAATGGGAAGACGGACCATCAGCAACGATACTGTAAAGAGAGACCATTTTACGTACAGTGAATCAACACTGGTTGCCAGGGGAACAAAGAGAGGCCAGGGTATGACCCCTCCAGAGGGAAAGTAGGCCAGCCTTGTCACTCTCTTCAAATAAGGTCTATAAACAATGGCCACAAGTTTTTTTTCTTCTGTCAATACTAATGAAAGGACCACAGCTGAATTGTTTGTCTTGGTAAAGGCATAAGGGAAACAGAACCTCCACTCAGTGTTTACAAGAGGACTTTTCTCTCCATCAGCTCTGATGCTCACTGCCTGGAAGTCAGAGGCCCTGCTGAGCCAGCCCATGAGCTTCACCCATCCAACTGTTCCCACAGGAATCAGCCCAGGCAGAACCCACACGCGCTTCTAGGATTGTTCTACTGAATGTGTTACTCAAGACGGGGACAGAGTAGGCTCTCTCTGGACCACAGAAATGGTTTCAGGAGGAGTCTCAGGAGAAAGTTGTCTGGGAGGACCTGAGAATGAGGTAAGAAAGGATAGAGGTGCTCTGCCTTGTAAGTAAATAACGTGCCTGCCCTTCCTATTTGCTGACGTATCAGCATCCATAACATGTCCACTTCTTCATTAGGTCTCTTTAGAAGATGAGACAGGTTCTGTCAGAAAACAAAAATGGGTAGTGTCTGTGGCTGTCTGTGGAGGACCTTGTAGCTGACAAACAAAAGTGACTGTCCTCCCTAACTATACATAATTTGCCAAAATTTCAAGATTCTCCACCAGGCATGGTAGTACACACTTGTAATCCCAGCATGTGAAAGGTAGAAGCATGATTACCTAGGCTACTGACTCAGACCCTACCTTAAACACACACACACAACACACACACACACACACACACACACACACACACACACACACGGAGGAGGAGGAAGAGGAGGAAGAGGAGGAGGAGGAGGAGGAGGAGGAGGAGGAGGAGGAGGAGGAGGAGGAGGAGGAGGAGGTCAAAGAGGAGGAGTAGGAGGAAAGAAAAAAGAACATATATGCTTAACAAATGATCTTCTCATAAAGTGAAGACTCAGTGAGGTGTGGCCCAAAGTCTGAGGAGTCAGTGAAGAAGATACAATTGCAAGATCCTCCTCACCTCTGAGCCCCAGATCCTAACAGTTGTTCCAATATGGGAGGAGCCCAATCAGTCATGAGATATTCCTCTTAGAGTAGAAATTATGGTGGCACAATGTTGGGCCAAGAAGAGGGCTGCTAATTAAAGCAAAAAGAATTCCAGAAGTCAGCTTTGAGGTGCATGCTAGAAATATGGACCCTAAGGTCAATCAGTCAGGTCACAGAGAAGTGTGGGGTGTGGTACTGGAAACTTGAAGAATCATAAACAGTGATTCTTGTGACAATGTGGCAAAGGACTGGTCTGAACTGCATGCTTAGTGTCTTGTGTAAGATGGGCATATATATATATATATATATATATATATATATATATATACACACACACACACACACACACACACACACACACACACACACACACACACACACACATATACATATATATACAAGGATATGTCATTGGGAAGACTTTTTTATCAAAATGTTGAAGGAGTAAGTGGGTTGGTTGCTGATTACTTAACAGTTCGATGCCAAAGTTGAGGGCCAGGGGGAAACACCAAGAAGCATAAAGAAAACAGAAACCAAACATCTGGAAACATTGCAGCCTATCATATTGTAAAAAAAATAAATAAAAGATAGCTTGAATAGAACATCAAGAATAGGGCTGGAGGGACTGGGAAGGTGGCTCAGTGGTAGAGTGCTTGCCTTGCATGCATGAGGCCCTGGGTTCGACTCCTCAGCACCACATAAGCAGAAAAAGCCGGAAGTGGTGCTGTGGCTCAAGTGGTAGAGCACTACCCTTGAGCTGAAGAGCTGAGGGACAGCGCCCAGGCCCAGAGTTCAGGCACCATGACTGGCAAAAAAAAAAAAAAAAAAAAAGAATAGGGCTGGACAACCACTTTCTAGAGCTAATACCTATGACTCAGAAACTTCATCAGCCTCTCCACAAAATCCAGAGATAGAGCTGGGATTCTAGAAGTTGAGATGCACTGGCTTGAAGACAGGGGCACAGAACAGACAATGGGATGAGACCAACGAAGGCTGTCTTAGGTTTTGTAAGACAGGAGGACCATGATACAAGCTGGTGGGGGACGTGTAGCACTGGCCAAGTAAAGGGAAGTTAACATCACTGTGGCTGCATTCTCCCCACAGTGCACTGTCTTGGCATGAGGCTCCTTCGGTCTGAACTTCCAAGCTCAAGACAGACGTCCAGCAGGTAGAGCTGTGTCGGGAGAACCCACAGACATGTGGCCAGGTGCTGGGGAGCCATGGGTATGAACTTCTCTATTCTACTTCCACCACGAACACCAGGCTGTCACTGCACAAAACCTGCAGGGCAAACAGCTAAAACGAAGAGGATCCTTCTTGTTCTTTTTTAATCGACACACAATATTTGTGCTTATTCGTGTGGCAGAGTATATATGCCAAGTGCATTGATCGATCAAGTCGGAGTTGTTAGAATTACCATTTCCTGAACTGTTTTCACTTCTGTGTCCAAATCCCTCAAGGTCTTCAGTTATTTTGAAATGCATCATCCTTGTAGGTCATAGTTGTGCTACTATGATATAAAACATTAGAAGTACTTCCTCCAACTTTATTTTGGTATCTATTATCCACCTCTCCATCTCCCTCCTCCTGTCCTTCCTAATCTCTTCTCTTCTCTTCTCTTCTCTTCTCTTCTCTTCTCTTCTCTTCTCTTCTTTTCCCTTCCCATCCCTTCCCTTTCTTTCCCTTCCCTTCCCTTCCCTCCCCTCCCCTCTCCTCTCTTCTCCTCCCATCTTCATTCTCTTCTGTTATTTGTGTGTGTGTGTGTGTGTGTGTGTGTGTGTGTGTGTGTGTGTGTGTGTGTGTGTGCGTGTGTACTAGTATTAGGGCTCAAACTTAGGGCTTAGGTGCTTCCCTGAGTTTTTGTGCTAGCACATACTACCACCTGAGCCATAGCTTCCAATTCCAGCTTTTTTGGTGGTTAATTGGAAATAAGAGTCTCCCAGAGTTTTCTGCCTGGTCTAGATTCAAAATGCAATCCTCAGCTCTCAGCTTCCTAAGTAGCTAGGATTACAAGCACCTGGCAGCAATTCTATTCTTTCTGTTCTTATTCCTAGTCTATTCGTTCCCTTCTATTCTGTTCTATCCTATCACTATTTTTACTGCCACATACATCAGAGTATGTGGTAGTTGTCATTAAATGTCTGGATTTTTTTTCATGCAGTATCTTTCATTTCCTGTCAAGTTGCTATAAATGACAGGATGTCATCCTTAATTATAGCCAGAGAGAATTACATTGTATGTTGTTGTTGTCATCAGTGTGGTACTGTAGATCAAACTTGAGCTGTGTGGTTGCTAGGCTGGAGCTCTACCAGTTGAACCATACTACCAATGTTTTCATTTTTAGGGTTTATTTAGTTTTTTCTTCCAGACAGGATGGCATACTAACTTTGCCTTGGCTAGCATCACAGATCCTCCTGTCTCGACCTTGCAAGTAGCTAGGAGCAGATGTGTGCCACCAGGACCCTCTTGGGCTTAAGATGAGGCAACTTTTGGGCCAAGTGGCTTCAACCATTGTGATCCTTCTGTGTGTAGATCCTGAGTAGCAGTGATTCCAAACACGTGTCTAGGAAAGGGGATTATTATTGAGTCTTCAGTTGTAATAGTAATAGACCTGCTATATTTGGACTTTGTTTGGATATAGTCTCTTCCTTCTTTCCTAGAGAGGAGCTGTCTATTCCATGTTGACTCTACCCTTGTATTTTGGATGCACACAGTATGTCTAGCTTTATAGGTTCACAGTTGGAGTGCCTCGGGCTGAATCATACCTTCAATCTCCCATACTAGATTCTGATGATATTTGGTTGAAAATGTGGTCTTTAGACTTTGCAGATGATGCTGGACTGAGAAGACTTGGTAGCTATTGGATTGTAAATAAACAAGTTTATTTTTATTTTTGTGCCAGTTGTTGGGCTTAAACTCTGGGGCTGGGTGCTGTCCCTGAGCCGCTTTTGTTCAAGGTTAAAGCTCTACCACTTGAGCTACAGCTCCACTTTGGGGTTTTCAAGTCATTTATTGGAGACCAAAGTCTCATGGACTTTTTTGCCCAGGCTGGATTTGAACTATGATCCTCAGAACTCAGCATCCTGAGTAGCTAGGATTACAAGTCGTGAGCCACTGGCATCAGGCTACCATCATCATTATCATTATTAAGTAGTTCTACAAAGGGGTTACAATTCCATATGTTAGGTTATAAGTACAGCATCACTCTTTCTTTGTTCTTCATTTCCCTCCTCCCGTCCCTACCCTCAAGTTTACATAGTTCATTTTTTACATAATGTACATTGAATATGATGATTGCATTTGCTCACCCTTCCACTCTCCATTCACAGGCTTTGCATAGAACTTGGAAGGCCAATGGTAAAATATTCTGGACCCAATTTATCCTACCCCAGATTCGCATGTTGGAGCTCTAATCTTCAGTGTGACGGTACTTGGAGATGGGATCTTTGCCAAGTCATTAGGGTTAGATTAAGTTAGGAGGGTGGGATGGGAAGAGGAGGAGACTTCTACCTCTCTCCTCTCCCCTTCCTCTTCTCCCTTCTCCTCCCTCCTCTCACTCTCCTTCCCGCTCCCTTCTGTCACTCCATCTCCTCCTTCTCTCTCTTCTTCTCCCTCTCCCCCTCTTGCTCCCTCTCCTTCGAGAGGACACTCATAAGTAGTTGTGTCTATAAGCTACAAAGAAGGGCTTCACGGGACCCCAACATTTCTGGCAATCTGATATCAGAATTTGTCTTTGCAACTGTCAGTCAATGAGTAAAAGCCAACGATTCTCTAATATTTCACTATGCTAGACCGAGACAAGACATACCTGAATTCTACAATCATTTGAAAAATTGTATAAAATAAAGCCTTTATCATATTTTGTTCAGTATTTTCTTTCCTAGGAAAGTCTCTTGTGTAAGAAAGGTTTCCTTTCAAAGGAAACTATCCTACTTGGCTACTGAAGCCAGAACTCAGGGGTAGGACGACAGACAGGAGTTGACAAGATGGGACATGAACTGAGTTGTGCTAGGAATTCACACTTGCCTTGGAGAGGTATGTCTGAACTGGACTGTAAAATATGGCTGCAAAATTACTTTTTTTACACATACACATTGATTTGCTGATATTTTGTGAAGTGCATGGATTTCCATTCTTTGGGAGCTTATGTTACCTATATTATTCATTTAGTTTATCTGTGTAATGTAAGGTTCCTGGACATGATTAGACCCATATGTAAGACAGGAAATTAATCTGTAAAGCATTCTCTTCAGCATTACCCTGAGTAGATGTGTTTAGCTCTCAATTAAGCTGTTTGGTGCTTAGGAAAAAGATACTCTCTCATTCTTAAACAGAACTTTCTAGAAGAATAAACAAAGAGAGCACCCAGTTGTCCTGTACCCGGCCTCTCAGGAGCTCATACGCCGTTACTCCCAGGGACCACCAGTCAACAGCAAAGGAATATCCTGCTTCCTTTTTGGAGGTGAACATCTCAGGTGCTGAAAGAAATGAAAATAAACAGACAAATCAGTCAAGATCTTCACCTATTTCTCTGACATGTTCCTCCAAAGGAGAATTACCAGACTGAAAAGCATAAACCCTAGATTGCATACAGCAAATGAGAATTTCCAATTTTCTTCGCTCTCCCAGTGGTCTCATTCATCATTTAGAACCTACAAGCATGCACAGACTTACTAGACAATTCCTTCCCTTTCTTGGATCATTCACTTATTAAAACTTGGGCACCATTGGGCCTCAAATATACAACTAATTGGGAAGAGAGGATGTTGCTGAATTGATGTGGAAGGTTTGCCCCAAAGGATCTAATTTTACATTATGGTTGCAAACAAAGCTGAGAATGGTAAGCAATGTCCATTGGGTTGACCTTCTGTCCTAGAGAAGTATCTTCTGCTTCCTTCTGGGGTAAGGGCAAGGGAAAAGATGTTCTGCATACCCCTTTAAGAATCTACCTATATCCTGATGAGTAAGATAGACAAAGTAAAGCAAGAAACCAAGGCAGTGTTGTGCATAGTTGCTTACCACCACATGCCCTGCAGTTAGTACAGAACCTGGATAGCAGACTCAATGGAGAAAATTATTTTTGTGTGTGCTGGTCCTGGGGCTTGAACTCGGGGCCTGGGTACTTGTCTCTTAGTTTTTGTTTTTGTTTTATTATTTGTTTGTTTTGTTTTTTGTTTTGCCCTAATCTGGTACTCTACCTCTTGAGCCAAGCTCCACTTCTGGATTTGGGTTGTTAATTGGAGATATGTCTCTCATGGACTTTCCTGCCACAGCCAGTATCAAATGGCAATCCTGAGATCTCAGCTTCCTGAGTGGTTGGGATTACAGGCTGAGCTACCACTGATCCGCCAACAAAGAAAACTTTGAATGCACAAATAAACTACTCGAGGCATCGCTGTGATCATTAGCTCTGGAGTTTTTCCTGTCTAGGTTCAAATTTTGTCTTCGCCACTCTTGGAGTCCTTCCTTGAGCATGTCATTTCGCATAGCCTGATATTCTCATCAGCAATATCAGAAAAATAAGAAGGCCATTTTTCTAGGTTTAGAAATTAAATGAGATACTGCATGTCAAAATCTAGTGCCTCACATTTTCAAAGTGCTCAAAAAAGAAAATCAATCAGGAACTTTTCTAGAAAAGTCGTAACTGAAAGAAAGGTATCCAGGGTTGACCTCAGACTCCTTTTCCAAGATGCTGACTTTGGGCAAAGGAAATTGACAGCAAAGGACTTGTATATACAAGCTTGTCTGCCCAGTACACTTAAGTTCTAAGTAAAATTCTCCTGACGATATCCAATTAAAGAGGTAGAATTCTGAAATCCCAGTACCAGGCACTGACCTTGACTATAAAAGCTTGGTGGAGCAAGACTAAGCAGACCTCATGCCCTAGTGAATTCACCTTTCATGCATCACTACGTCCTTTCTACAAGTCACAACTCCCAACACGGCTGCCAAGATAGTGGCCCTGACCTCACACGCTGGATGGGTGCATCACACGTCTGCCTTGCCTTTTCAGTGACCTCCAGAAAGTCCACTTAGATAGCACCCCAGATGACAGACATGTCACTTAGAGAACCTACAAACCATTTCCAGGGAGAGCCAGATCCACTGTGCTAGGAAAATGCCAGAAAGAATAAGCATGACACTATACACATTGCATATCTGATCACATTGAATCGTCCAAGGAGTTTCTGTGAGTATCCTTTTTGCATTGTTTCCAACTTTAGTGAGTGATTGTTCAATTGTTTTACCCTCCTAATCTCTGTTTTCAGGCATGAAGACATTTGGATATGCATTCTTCACTAAACAAACACCTCTGGTGTGTTTGGCACTGAGAGATTTGGGGTAGGACATTAAGAGCAAAAAATGAGGGCAATGTACAAAAAGCATCGCAGCTCTCCAACTGCAGCAAAACCCAAGCATGGAGACCGGAAGTCTTTTCCTAACCATCCCAGAATCTCACTGTGCCTCACATGATCCAGATACATTTGGAGAAGGACTATGTTTCCTTTTTTTTTAAAAAAAAAAAAAAGGCCACAAAATATTTTGTGTGGTATTTTTAATTTCTCTACATTCAGAAAAATAAATGACACATATAACAATTTAACTAATGCCCATGTTAAAAGTGCAAGAATCAAATCTGGAAAAAAAAAAATAAATGGAAAGGCAAAAGGGCTGGAATAGTGGCTCAAGAGGTAAAGGGAGTACCTGCCTAACAGGCCCAAAGCCTGCCATGGAGAAATCAGCCATCAGTTGCTAGGACTCAGGCTCTACATGGAGGGAAGCAGGATTTTGTAGCAGCAAGAGCCTGGATGTTGACTTGAACTAAGGGCAGCAGAGCAGTGTATGAGGGTGTAGCGCTCTGGCATGAGGTCTCTCGTGACTGGTTACCCAGAGCCACTTGGACAAATTTCACAACTGGTCATCCTACCCATCTCTAAAGTGGAAATAATTGTAGTTCCTGCCTCATAAAATTGTTTTTAGCTTAAACAATGCTATGCATGCACTTAGAACAGAGCTGGACCTATTAGAAGAACTCAGTAAATGTCAGCCAGTACACCACTATCACTGTCATCACCCTCCTCCATGTCCCAAACTAGATGTTTCTGGACTTGGATTTAATTTCATGCTCTATCAATTACTTGTTATGTGAATGTAACCATATTGCTCACTTGCTCTCTCTCTCTCTCTCTCTCTCTCTCTCTCTCTCTCTCTCTCTCTCTCTCTCTCTCTCTCTCTCTCTCTCTCTCTTCTCTCTCTTTCTCCCTCTCCCTCCCTCCCCTTTCTCTTTTTCTCTCCCTTTCTGCTGGGCATCTTTAAAAATCTGTTAAATAAAAATAATAACATACTCTGATTCACAGGGTTGTTTTGAAAGTTGCAAATCAAAACAACATTGAGATATCACCTCACTCCAGTTAGAACAGCAAAAATCAAGAACTCTAACAACAACAGATGCTGGAGGGGATGTGGACAGAAAGGAACCTTACTTCATTGTTGGTGGGAATGTAAACTTGTTCAACCACTTTGGAAAGCAGTATGGAGGTTCCTCAAAAGACTTCACATAGATCTCCCCTATGATCCAGCAATCCCACTTTTGGGCATCTACCCAAATGTTTACAAACAAGACCACACTAAAGCTACCAGCACAACTATGTTTATTGCAGCATTATTTACCATAGCTAAGATATGGAACCAACCCAGATGCCCCTCAGTAGATGAATGGATCAAGAAAATGTGGTATATATACACAATGGAATTCTATGCCTCCATCAGAAAGAATGACATTTCCCCATTTGTTAGGAAATGGAAAGGTTTGGAAAAAATTATATTAAGTGAAGTAAGCCAGGCCCAAAGAAGCATAGGTCCCATGGTTTCCCTTATTTGCAATATCTAGTATAGGTATGAGTCAAGCGGAAAAGGTCAGATAATGTGATGTTAGGAAAATGAACCCTTAAATATGTATTTTAATGTTTTCGTTTCTTTCATGCATGTGTTTCTAATGCATTTATAAGATTATTTCTTTGTTGCTTTGTATGTCCCTCCCCCACAGTGTAACCCCCGCTTTCACTATATTTGATGTCAGTATAACATGTGGAGGAGATGGGGACAAACAAGTCGTTTAAGGATTCAGGTGGACCTGTTGCAACAATGAGAAGTACAAAATGTCATATCAAAACCAGCTTTACAATGTCGGTGTGGGGGGGGGGAGGGGGGTATAATTGGGTGGGGGGAGGGGGGTATAATTGGGTGGGGGGAGGGGGGAGGCGGGGAAGGGAGGTGAAGGGTAAACAAAGGAGGAGGCTGCAATGCTTGGTAAGAAATGTATGCATTATCCTGCCCATGTAATTGTAGCCCCTCTGTACAGTATGTTCTCAAATAAAATAAAATTAAATTAAAAAAAAAAGAATGAATGTTTAAAACCTAGCCAGGCACTACTGGCTCACACCTGCCATCCTATCTACTTGGGAGGCTGGGATAGGGAGGATTGAACTTCAATGCCAGCCAAGGCACATGTGTAAGACTCCAAATCAGGAGGTACATACATGTCATCCCAGTTACATAAGAGGCTGAGATTGGAAGGCTTGGGATTTCAGGCAAACCTGAGAAAAATATTCCTTGAGACTCCAACTCAAAGGAAAAAGTTGTGCATAGTGGTGTATGTCTGTTATCCTAGCTACCTAAGAATCATAAAAGAGGAAGACTGTAATCCAGGTATAAGTCTAGGCAAAAATGAGACCCTATCTCATAATAACCAGTGCAAAAAAAGGGGATGTGGAGTGCAGCTGAGTCTGGATGTATTGCTTAGAGCACTTGCCTAGCAAGTGTGAGCCTTTGAGTTCGACTACCAGTAAATAAATAAACCTTAGCCAAGTGTCTTGGACACCATAAACATGAATTATGAGCTATCATTTTGTTATTATTACTACATTATATAGGGAAAATTTTATGCTAAGGAAAGAGAGATGACCTAATTATTTTCTAAAAACTGTGTGTGCATGTGCATGTGCCCATGTGTGCACAGAAAAAAATCTGGAAGAAACCCATACACGTGTATTGAAGGAGGATTTACTTTCCCTTTTGCTTCTCACCTTTTTCTACTTTTCCTATAGTGAAGTTTGCATACACACAGATACATAATTCTCCTCTGTAGAAGGAAGAATATTTAATAAGCGAATCTATGCACACAGGCCTCGCAGTAGGGAGAAGGGAGAACTAGAGTGGTCAGGAGGAGCATGTATGTGAAGAAGCAAAGCTGACTCGCTCTGTGGAAGGTAGTAAGGCCCAGGAGACGGGTCATCTGCTCACTTCCAGTCAGGCACCTGCTTCATTACTTGCTCAGCACGTCAGTTGATACACTCTCCTCTAATGCATACTCCGTTTCTAACCTAGTTTCTCTTCTTCCTCTTGGATCTCTGTCTTACTGGTTAATTGCTAATTAGTGTCCTGCAGAAGCAAGGTAACATGAGTGCTTGTCAAATAGATTTTTACCAAATTACTGGGCTCATCTAAGTTTCTTAAAAAGGAAGCAGGCTTCTACCACAATTTCTCTAGGAAAGACTTCTATCCAGAAATTGAAGTTGAAGGCAGTTCTGGATAAAGACATTGTATATGATGTTCAGCATTTATTTTGGAATAAAACAGGCCCTAAATAAATTGATTTAGAACCCTACAAGACCCAGAAAAAATGTTTGTCTGTCTGTCTGTCTGTCTGTCTATCTGTATTTTTTGTCGGTTGTGGCACTTGAACTCTGGGCCTGGGTGCTGTCCCTCAGCTCTTCAGCTCATGGCTAGCATTCTACCACTTGAGCCACAGTGACACTTCTGGCTTTTTCTCTTTATGTGGTGCTGAGGAATCGAATCCAGGGCCTCATGCATGCTAGGCAAGCATTCTACAACTGAGCCACCTTCGCAGTCTCGATCTATATTTTTTTAGTCTTCCCTTTATACTTCTTTCAAGGAAGAGGCAAACAGAGATTGGTTCAGATCTCAGCTTTCATGTGCTTTAATATTAATTACTAGCCTCATGATCTTCAATAAGTTAAGTTTCTGATTATCTTCATTTAAAAATGAGCATCAGTATAATCTGCCTAATAAGGTTGTTGAGAAAAATAAATGAGCAAATGAATGTAAGACACTTAATGCATTGTCTGTAACCCAGAAAGATTTTGGTAGATATTACTAATCATTTGTTATGAGACTGGAAGTAGGTTTATACATGGACTCTTGCCTATATTGTAGTTTCCTTGTCCAATCTTGTGGAAAAAGACTACAAATGCCAATTCTGAAAAAAAAAATTAAATTGCACAGATCTGGGGAGAGGAATAAAGGTGGCCTCCTTTACTTCCCTCACCATGGAAACCAGCCCTAGAAGCTGCAGATGTACATTTTCTGATTTGGCTCCAAGAAAATAGCCCTTAATATGGAAACCCAGGAAATCTGCAGAATAAGCTCATCAAACCAGCAGGCTTGGATATTCCTTTTATCATTTGAGTACCATGGGTTTTAGGTAGAAAAATAGGCTGAGCCCTTTAGTTTGGAAGGCACAAAAGAGATTTTCTACCCCCACGGGTAATGGAAAGCAATGAAATTTGTAATTGTTCAAATATTACATAAAATAAGGCCCATGGTTTTCCCATAGCAAGTCTCTTTCTGTGGAGAAAATAAGGAGGTCTTCCATGTAATGGGGCCTCTCTATTCCTCCTCTCTCTGTCTCTGTCTCTCTCTGTCTCTGTCTCTCTTGCTTTTTTCCTCCTTTCTTCCCCCTTCCCTTTCCTTCCCTTTCCTCCCTCCCTTCCTTTCTACTCCCTCCCTCCCTTCCTTCCTTCCTTCTTTCCTTCCTTATCTTTTTCTTTCTTTCTCTCTTATTACACAGAGGAAAAAAATGAAATGTTGAAAATACAATGCTTGTTACTCTGGTCATATCTAGCTATCACAATCTATTCTACTCTTGAATCCTACCAGTTAAAACAGCAACACTTGCTGCTGTAACATTCTAGCAATTTGAATAGAAGCACAAGCACCTTTGATTCTTTTATCATCTGACAACAACTGTGTGGTATCTAACCTCCTGTTCCTTCTGGGTAAAGTCTCTCGTAATGGTATCTCCGTCTAGGAGTAATAAGTCTTTATCCTTTGCTTATTACAACATGGATTTTAGGTACTTTGCAACTGATGCCTGTAAATTTTGAAACTAATCTCCTGAGTTAAAGCTCCTCTACCCACCACCAGGCTGAAGGCAGCCATCTTGAGGTGAGGACAGAAGATGTGATCTGCCGCACACACACAACTTCCTTCGTCAGTTTTCTGGTAAGCACTATTTGTTGTGGATGATAGCGGCAGAAAAGTCCTCATGGGTGAACCACTCCTGCCACAGAGCTGGCAGTCATCAACCCTGGCTGCACACTAGAATTACCTGAAGAACTCTGAGCCCAGCTGAGGCTGTCACCGGTACTTAAAACCTGATTTGCTGAAAAGCACTGACTACTGACTAAAAGCAGGAGAAAAGCTCGACATCCTAGCCTCCATTTTGTATCAGTCCTTGTTCTAAGCACTTGCAGTCACTCCAGAATCTCAGGAAAGGCAGGCTAATCAATATAATCTTTTTGTCAGGGGACCAAAGCTACCCCTACAAGAGACAGCAAAATCCTGCAGGATAGACCAAACACCTGCCCTCACTTAGTACAATTACCTTTAATGATGAGGGTGAGCCCTAGAACATGAGTAATAGTTTCAGAGGGGCCAAATTTGCTCCCCTCTAGTGATGACAGTGATAATGTCTCTGGAACCCATAGGAAACAGAACTGAGATAATGAATTGGGCCACACCTGTGATCTGGCTGTTTATATATGCTTTTCACCCTCTGTCCCCAGTGGTCCATTTAAGCCAATAGATTATCATATCTAGACATATCTACCTATCTTCCTGTGACTGATCATGCCTCGTTATAAACCTTCTTTCTCTGTCCTTCACCCTGTGTCTTGATTCAGCATTCAGCGGAGTGTGGCTAGACCTGATGGGGAACTCCTAGAATTGAAGTCTAGAATCTAAAACTGGTTTCAATGCTTTGGACTCAGATGTAGCTGGCTGTGTTGGAACCATGGATGTCTCTAGTAAGCCCTGCTGATGATAATTTTCCTTCTAGGCCCCACCCTAGAACTGGAGGGGCCCCTGTGGAGCTGTACTATACAAGCTCTAGCTAGTCTCCAAATAAACTCTGTCTCCTGCTGCTACCATCCCCAGTAAGACTCATCCTCCAAATTCATCAAACTCCTGTGGCTAACCATGATCTTTACCTCTAGCACCAGTCAGTAAGTCTAAGTCTAAGTCTAAGCAGCAAGAATGGAATGGCAGACCCATTTTTGGACACTGAAGAATTTACAGATACATATTTTCAGTTTGACTCACTTGTCTTAGGAACAATAAAAGGAAAGAACTTCCTTGTTTCAAGTTCTGAATGTGCCCTAAGAGGTTATGCCTTTATATGCCCTAAGAGGTTATGCCTTTATATCTAGTGTAGAAAGGAGGTAAGACAAATTTGCTAAAATGATGTCTACCCAGAGATGGCAGCTTCTAACAAAATCATTTGTTTCTACAGTTACACATGAGGCAACTTTGCATCCAACTTCATGTTTAACCCTCTCTTTCACATCTTACTATAAATTAAGTTCTGCAAAGCTATCTCACATTTCCAATACTTTATAAAGAAGAACTTATGGTATTGTTGTGGCAATAAAATGGAAGATAAAGTTGTAATTGCAAAAGTACTTTGGATGCGTTAGCGTCTTAAGCATGTAATGTAGCATCATGTAAGTTTTAGAACAATTATTTTGTCACACCCTACTGTTTCCACTCTTTTTGTTCTGATTACTATTATCATTGTTATTGTTACTATTTTTTTCTTCTAAATTTTATTGTAAAGGTTGTGTACAGAGGGGTTACAGTTACACAAGTAAGGTAATAAGTACATTTCTTTTTGAACAGTGTTACCTCCTCCCTCATCTTCTCCTGCGTTTATCCCTCCCTATTATTATTATTATTATTATTAATCATTATTATTATATGTGTGTATGCAAGTCCCAAGGCTTGAATTCAGAGCCTGTGCAGTGTCCTTGAGCTTTTTTGTTCGAGGCTAGTGCTCTACCATTTCAGCCACAGCTCTACTTTTGGCTTTTTGGTGGTTAATCTGAGATAGCAGTCTCATAGACTTTCCTGCCTAGGTTGGCTTTAAATGCAGTCCTCAAATCTCAGCCTCCTGAGAAGCTAGGAGTACAGGTGTTAGCCACAAGCACCCAGTTATTCTGTTATTATTGAGTTTTCTCCCACTAGTATGTAAGCTCCATGAGGTGGAGATCTTGTGTGTACTGCTCACTCCTGGTTATCAGCATCTGAAAATACTTTCAAGCACGTAGAGTTAGTCACCATTTATTCTATTCCTATTCTGGGTGGGAAGCAGACAACACTATTTTAATTAGTTCATGAAATAGCCAGTTTTCCAAATGTGATCAATGACCCTCCTGTGTCAAGATTATCACCCTCCCTACTTGCTAATGGAGAGTTCTCAGATTCATTGAATCAAAAGCTCCCAGGTAAAGTCAGAAAGGCAATTGTGTGCTCTAGATGCCCCACCTGACAGATTCAATGTGGTATGTACAGGAATGAGACACAAAAGCTTCACTCTCAGAAAAGTAGGCCATTCTTGAAGCTCTTACCCATGTAAGGCTTTGTGCCCGCCATGGTGGTGATTCGAGTCTCCTTGGGCAGCAAGGCAGCGATGTTGAAGTCTGTGATGTGCACATGGCCTGGGGAGGGAGAAAGGAGGGAGGGGTAAGATGAAGTCTCATTCAGCAAAGTGTTACAATAAGCTTCTCACTGACGCTTAGTCTCTTAGGTCTTACATGCTAGTTGCAACTTGGTACAGGCAGTAAAAATATACTTACTTCTATCCCTCAAGGCCAAATGTAATCTTAAACCAGTAATCCTCCAATAGTCAGAATATAACACACAGATTAGTCTTTGATTTGTCAATGTGTAGTTCAACTATAGAAAGATTTAAACTTAGTAGCTGAACTTATGGTCTAGCGATCCTACTTCTGCTTTTTTGTGTGTGTGCCAGTAATTGGGCCTGGGCACTGTCACTTTAGTTTTTTTTCTTCCAGGCCTGGTGCTCTGCCACCAGAACTGCAGCTCCACTCCTGGCCTTTTGTGGCTAAATCAGAGATGAGACTCTCTCCAACTGTTCTGCCTTGACTGGATCTGAACCATGAGCCTCAGAACGCAACTTTTTGAGTAGTTTACAGGAGTGAGCCATCAGTGCCTGGCCCTACTGCAGCAAATTTTATCTGTTGGCCTCAGTCTAAGTTACTTATCCATGGGCGTCATAAGGGAGACAGCTGACAGTTATTCAAAGTATCAAAATTCTATGCCTCTCTTAGGGGGATCTTGCAAAAAAGGAAGGCAAAATTAGTACAAGCTGGCACAGTATGGATCACTTCCAAGAAAGAATTCAGAGTTCCTTTTCTTTATTTTTTAGCGCCATTAATATTTTCTGTGGGGATGTGAATTCAGCTTGTCCATCCATCATCCCCAACAACATAACTGTCATCAACAGAAAGCAGGGGCACTTAGCTTTTATTTTATACTAGTACTGGAGCTTGAACTCAGGGGCTGAGTGCTATTTTTTTTTTTTAGCTTTTTACTCAAGGCTGGTATTTGAGCACCTGAGCCACTTCTGGCTTTTGGTGATTAATTGGAGATGAGAAATTCACAGACTTTCCTGGTTGCACTGGCTTTGAATTCCTATCCTCACTAGCTTTGAACCCTGCTCCTCAGACCTCACCCTTCTGAATAACTAGGATTAGATGTGAGCCACCAGTGCCCACCTCTGAAATCAGCTTATCTGATTTAAAGGGGCTGTATAAAGAAAACTAGTCTAGGGATCAGTATACCTGATGTTTGCCCTGATTTCTATCCCAACACATAGAATACTCCCATTCTTTTTATCCCAAGTTGAACTTACGTTTCTCTTTCTATCACAAAAATTGGAACTAGAGGTATAGCTCAAGTGGCAGTGCTTGCCTTGTAAGTACAAGGGCCTAAATTCAATCCTCAGTACCATCAATCAATCAATCATTCTATCAATAAGAATTTTTAAAAGAATGAGTAGGCAAGATAATATCTAGGCTCTCAGCTCTAACACAGCAGTATAATGTAGGTCTAAATATGTTAGGAAATAAATCCCACAAAGTGCTCTGGCCTTCTTACATTTATAGCAGTAGAGAAGAAAAGGGCAATACAAGATGCCCACAGTGAAGATAAGCCTATTACAGGAGCGGTTAGCACCATAATTGTCTTAAGCTGTTGACATTTCCATTTGTCTAGATTTTTTGGTTTGTTGTTCTCTTTTTATTATTATCCTATTTGTTTGTTTATTATTAATTAATGTATTCATTCATTGTCAGTACTGGGGCTGGAACTCTGGGCCTTGTAATCTTACTTGGCTTGTGTACACGCTTCATGTCTGACATTTTTCTGGCTAATTGCAGATAACAGTCCCAAGGTTTCCCCTCCTCTGGCTGTGGCCTGTAATTCTCAGACTCTAGCCTCCTGAGCACCTAAAATTAAAGAAGTCAACACCAGCACCTGGCTTACATTTGCCTAGGTTTGATAAGATAGGCCAGTAATTAGAGAAGATAACATCAAATTCTCCTCCCAGGGGCCATATCAAACTTCCCCAACACTCCCAGATTTATCACCTAGCACCTTGCAGGAAGACTCTGCCTTTTTTTTTTTTTTTTAATCTTTGCTGTTTGAGATAGAGGATCACATTAAAAATCAATGAAATAAAGGAGGACTATCTAAAGAGGAAATCAGTTAAAGTGAAAGAAATGGGGAGGGACAGGGGGAGGGTGAAGAGAATCAAATATACATTATATATAATTATATATAAAAGTATACATATGAACACACAAATATACACATATACAAAACATAAACATATATATATTTATGCACATATGTGTATGTCTCTATTTAAATAAACTTCATAATGAAATGTACTAAAGACTTCAACAAAAGGGAGGAGGAAGGTGGAAAGCAGTTAAGGATACATAGTTGAGGGAGTGAATTGTTCAAAGAGCACAAGAAATGTACTCATTGCCTTACTGATGTAACTGTAACCTCTCTGTACAGCATCTTCACAAGAAAATAAAATTTTAAAAAAAGTGCACTGTGCAGATCTATAGAATTACCACAGGGAAGCTCCCTGGTACTCTCAATGTATGCTAATAGGAATCCAAATTTCTCTAACAGGGCCCTGCAATCAACCATCACAGTCATTATCTCTCATCTTGTGCACTGTGCTCAGTCAGAATCTTCTTCATCATCCCTGTGCTCCAGGACACCATAATCAATTAGCCTGCAATGCCTTCATAAGTGTTTAAAACTGCTGGTTGCAGGCTGCTAGAATATATGTGTGACATTTTTCCTGCAAATGCTTGTTATCCTTAGGCACTACCCTGACATACTAAATGTCATTATCTTGGGCTTGGTACGGTATGGTCAATGATGTATAATTTCAAAAAGACAGTGTTCACTTTTAGACACATTGTGAAACTCTCCAAGGGGGAGGCTGTTGAAACAGAAGGCTCAGTTCTTCCTTCACAGGACTTGCCTCTTCTCCTTGTGACTCGGAATGTTATTAAGAAATATAAATCACGATTTCATAGTTGTCATTGTCTCTGAAATGTCAGACATGATTTTTCTTCTGGATGTGGCACTCATTTCCTGAATGATTTAATGAAAGCACAGGGGTTTTAGACTCGATGGAACTGATAGGGTTGGATGGGCTGCTTGTATCACTAGCATGTGAAAACATATGAAGACAGCAGGTTATGAGTCACCTGAGTCCTGATGCCATCTTGGCTTTCAAGGAATGGATGAGACCTTTGGGGAGACTAGTATCAGGTAGAGTCTAAATTAAAAACATTTTTTATGTCAAATGCCAATGCTCAAGAAATATTCATTCTCATTGTGGAGAGATTCTCTACATCACAACCAGCTCATTTTAAATGTCAATGTTTTTCTGATGAATATGAACATTATGAATCAATAAGGATAAAACAAAATTCTGTCAGTCTCTGAGTGGTGCTGAATTAATATCTAAGTTACATGATGTTATAGAGAGCTTATTTGGAAAGATGGGTGTAGAGGTAATGTTAAAAAAAAAAAAGGCTACTTCTCAGTTGCTAAAATCCATTGTAAAAGGTACAATGTGATAGCTCATTTGGGGTGAAATTGGAAAAGTGTGGGTGAAAAAAGACAAACAATGGCTTCAAAGGTGAGCCCCACATGGAAAATCACAAGAAAAGTCTGATGTTGATTTGTGGTTTTTCTGACTCTCACTTGATCAACTGCAGAATGAGTTAGGAGCAGGTGGGCTTAGGAACCGAGTCACTTAAAAGTGATTTGTTCTTTCTGATGGAAGCATAGAATTCCATTTTATACACACACACACACACACACACACACACACACACACACCATTTTCTTGATCCATTCATCTACTGAGAAGCATCTGGGTTGGTTCCATATCTTAGCAATGGTGAATAATGCTGCAGTGAACATAGTTGTGCTGGTAGCTTTAGTATGGCCTTGTTTATGGTCATGTGAATAATTGCCCAGAGTGGGATTTCTGGGTCATAGAGGAACTCTTTGTGGAGTCTTTTGAGGAACCTCCATACTGCTTTCCAGAGTAGTTGAACAAGTTTACATTCCCTCCACCAGTGCAATAGCGTTCCCTTCTGTACACATCCCCTCCAACATTTGTTATTAGATTTCTTGGCTATAGCCATTCTAACTAGGGTAAGGTGGAATCTCAAAGTTTTTTTGATTTGCATTTCTTTTATGGCCAAAGATGTTGAGCACTTCTTCATGCATCTATTGACCATTCTTATTTCCTCTTCAGAGAAGTCTCTCTTTAAGTCTTTGGCCAACTTATAAATGGGGCAGTTGTTTCTTGTAAGGAAATGGAAAGACTTGAAAAAAATCATAATAATTGAAATAAGCTAGACCCAAAGAAACATAGACCCCATGGTTTCTCTTATTTCCAATAAATAGTATACATCTAGGATAATCTTAGCAGATGAGCAGAATAGCTCAATAGCTATGTACATATGACCATATAAGATGATGCTAAGTGAAATGAACTCCAAGACATGGACACAAGGGGCTTTTCTTTGTTGTTGTTTTTTTAATGTACTATGTGATTTCTTGTTTCTTTTGTATGTTCTACCACCGCCCCCCAATGGTATATCCCCTGTTGCCACTGTATTTGACTTTGGTACCTGGTATTGTATACATCTATCTGCATTAGGGAAGGGAAGGGGAACAACAGAATGTTGAGACAAAATACAAGGGGGAACCAATGCAACAGAGATTCTCATAAGACAATATGTTGACAATGATCTGTACAACTCGGGGAGGGGGCGGGATTGGGAGGAGGGAAATGGGAAGAAAAATGAGAGAAGAGGTAACAAGTTTGACAAGAAATGTACTTAGTACCTTACTTATGTAACTGTAATCCTTCTGTACATCACCTTGGCAATAAAAAGACCTTCAAACAGTGGTTTGTTAAACCAGGCACCCGTTATGCTTATAATCCTAGTTACTTAGGAAACTGAGTTCTGATGATCACGGTTTGAAGCCAGTCCAAGTAAGAAAGTCTTTGAGACTCTTACCTCCAATAAACTGGTTTTTTTTGTTGTTGTTGTTGTTTTTTAAGCTGCAAGTAGGGCTTTGGCCCAAGTGGTAGAGAAAAAAAACCTTGAACAAAAGAAACCCAGGGATAGTTCCCAGGCCCTGAGTTCAAGCCTTAGGACTGGCACACACACTAGAAAAATAGTGGTCCATGACAGTCCCTGAGCAATGTCCAAATCCTAACTTTTTAGAATGTAAATGAAAAGGAATTCCAAAAGAATTATTTTCCTCTACAGGGATGCCTAGCACACTGTTTAGAGAATGACTCAATTTTGTTTCTGTTTGTTTGCTTCTAGACCAACTATGTTCTGTCCTTCCAAAGCAATTTTGTTTCTTTTATTAACAGCAGTCCTTCTCAAGTTGAGTTCAGGATGGGAAAAAATACAGAAAAGCCTCCTCTGAATTCATTGTTGAAGTAAAAACTCAAGAGTGGAAGGGGTCAATGGAAATAACAGGGCATCTCAGGGAAAGGAACCGTCCTTCAGGCACAGAGGGAGGACAGCTCAGACTTCCGCAGGGACAAAGCCCCAGTCTCACAGGGTAAAATGTCACCAGCAGTGGTCTTGGACCCCTGCACTTCTGGAGGAAGTCAGAACAGACCACAGACAGTGAGTTACCTGAAATTAAGAGCTAAATGACATTGTGTCAGCACAAGATCTAAGCAGCACCTTTGGTTTGTTACTTCTGGAAACCAAATAATTATCACCTAGTAATTATTTGGTAAGTAACTATTCAATTTTTACAGAGTTTATCTGATAAAGATTGGGTGCATATGAGATTTTACACAAAGCCACAGGGAACAAGATGATGTGCTTCATCTCTGCACAGAACAGAAAGTGCCTACTACTTCTTCAGAGTGATCTCATATGTGACCCTCCTGAGTGGCTCCTTTATGGCAAACACTACATTAACCACTCTAATTGTGTGTGTGTGTGTGTGTGTGTGTGTGTGTGTGTGTGTGTGTGAGTGTGTGTTAGTCTTTACAATGACCCTAGATGTTAAGTCCTCTTTTGTTCCCCCAAGAAACTAAGACATAGATAATGCTTTAACCAGACTTTCAAATCTCTTAGTGAATAGTCTCTGACCAATTGGTTTCTTGCTCTTCTTTCTAATCTACAATCACTGAATTGCCAAGAAAATAAGAAGTAGGTGAACGAAGGACAAGTGTGCCCTCATGAAAGTATGTCTGAGACTTAAGATGAACAGCATTGTTCTTGGAATCAAGATTCATCTTAGAAAGGGTTTAGTTGCTACAATCTCTATGTCTTGGCTCAGGGCCTCTACAAATGATGGGGCAACAGGTGTCATGCAGGAAGGCAGCTTGCTATGGGAACAAAGGATGACTAAATCCCACCTGGGCTCAGTTTAAGTAGTCATGTATTGACAGAAAGCTTGGTCACACAGCACTTTGTGTCCACGTTGCAAAGAGACAGCCCCTATAAGTTATCTCTCCCCAGTTATAAACTTCATAGAGTCTGTTATACCAGGACAGAAAACAATCCTGCCTCTTATTGAGAACAAGGAGAGCTGGTGTTTTCATAAAAGTCACCTTCATGCTAAATCTCACCATTGCTCACATTTCTCAGATTCAGAAATCTGTTCTCAAATGTCAAAAGCAGTAAAGGTAAGGCAAAAATAAAGCACTGGAAGAAAGTGGAAAAAATCTTTTTAGACAATCCATAAATAAATAATGACCATGAGCTTTGAGATTAGAGGTCATACACAAAAGTGTTTCTTCGCTTTCTGAGCACAGGTGGAGTTTGCCAAATCAGATTTAAGACTCAACTGGGTAAATAAATAATGAGCCATTGGACAGTACATGGTGTTTCAGTTCTACTCGTAAACCCTGTTTACAAAATTTACATGGATGAAGAGCTTTTCAGACTTAGAACTAATCAGGAAAAAAAAAAGAACTAATCAGGCAGCTTTCTTAATAAAGGATGTGGATGTGTTTGTTTGAGACAGTACTGAGGTTTGAAATCAGGGCCACATGCTTCTTTAGCAAATGCTCTACCACTTGAGCCATAACTCTGGCCCTTAGTGCTGTAGTGTGGTTTTCATATGGATCTTGCACTTTTGCCTGGATTAGCCTTAACATGAAGTTTATATATACAACTCAACTGAATCAAGAAAAACTACTCTTGGACATAGTAGAATCAATATGTCCTATACTCACGCACACCGTATAGTTAATCACAAACCAATCATTTTCTTACCATGTTCATCAAGCAAAATATTGTCAGGCTTCATATCCCTAGGGGAGCATAAAGAAAAGAGAAAGTTATTCCCCATACAACAAATGAATAAACGGTGCTATAGGATAAATACAAAGTGTTCAAGACACTCTAACAAGGGCAGAAATGAAGCAGACCTCCATCACTCCCACATGCATTCCATTCTCAGGGCAACCCTGTGAGACAATGTCCTCTACCATTTCCAATTTATATTTCAGAAACATGAGGCTTGACTCAGGGTTATGGGGCTGATACAAGGATAATGGGGCTCTGAACTTGGCTCATTCTTATTTAAAAGCTCAGACTCCTAATAGCTATGGTATATTAAATATTTGGTCCAATGAGCGTATATAGGGGACTTAAATTGCTATGAAGTAGCATTAGTAATATTAATCATATTTTTATGTGTCACCCCAGTTACATAGATAATATAAATTCACTCTATTAAGCAGAGGTAAATGATCTATAATGTGGCTGCATTTTAAATTCACAGAGATGAGATACCTTTTAAGGTGAGGGTTTAACGCTTCTAATTGCTTGATTGTTATTCCTGGATAAAAGGTCCAATCTTGCATGTGCTGGTACACAGCTTCAGGTTATAGTTAAAAACGCTATGCTGTATATGAGAAATGTGCTGAGATGGTGTATTTCAGACACCCTTTCCACAAAGTAAAAGGTAACCATGTGAGATGGATGTGAGAATTTGACAATAATACTCCTCTCCTTGTGTCTATGTCTATCCAAGCAGTATATTGTACAACTTAAACACATACCACTTGAATTTTTTTCACGAAAAACAAATTGATTACCTTCCAATGAAGGGAATGGTCTGATGGCAAATACGCAGAGCAATGACTGACAGAGTTGTCAAAGTCCTCAGGAGATGAGGATGAGGTTGGACTCCTCAATCAGAAAACAGCACTGTGGCTCTTGGTAGCTCTGATGCTCCATTCTAGCATGTTCACTACCCTCCTTTAATGTGCCATTAAAGCCCTTCAGCTTACATTCACAAAAGCCATTAGGGAATAAGTCTGTAAGAGGTTTGGGGAACACATTTCAGCCTGGTCAAGTGGCTTTTATGCTGTTAGAAGAAGTGACCTTAGTCTTATACAGACAAAGCCTGTGAGCATCCTCATTTCCTGGCAAGCTGAGTAACAACCATTTACTTACAAACCAAGCTAAGTGCATGCCATATCTAATAGACAGGTGGCAAACTAAAAATTCTGTGTTTGTCTGTTAGAGTGTTTAACTTCATTTTAGATACCTAGAGCAGTCATCTGCATCTGTGGCATTTTTTTTCTCTGTGTACCCTTTGCTAAAAGGATGCCCAAGGGGACTTCAAATTACTGGGTGTGTGGCTAGGTACTCTTGTAATCTTGTAAACCTACTCATCCTTTCATACTCTGGCCCTGTATCCCAGATACTTGGAGACTTCTCCAAATGCTCTCCAGTGAAGCCTACTCTCCACCATCACCCTTGTTGTTTCTTTGCCTGAACTAGGCCCTCCTTCTCACCACTATCCTCAGATAGGGTAGATTCATCCTTAGTCTCACTTCCTGTAGAGAGTTTCCCATGCTGTTCCAAAGCCAGGTCAAATGCCCTCACTTTGTGCTCTGACTACACGTTGCCTTTTCTACAGTAACATTCATCACATGGATTTAGTTTTCCATACAACACATAGGCCCATAAACTCCATGATGTAAGGGGAGGTTTCTTGATTAATGTCCTGTTCTACCACATAGGCTCACAGCACGTGGTGGTTACTAAATAACACCAGGGAAATTGTAACACACTAAAAATGTGCATACCAGCAGGATTGGCCAGAATGTTGTAGCCATCATCAAACTGCTGTGCAACGTGGCAAGCCAGGCAAGAAACTTCTAACACATCAATCAGAACTATAGCTAGCTAGCAGCCATAGTGTTTACCAGGAGAGAAAGAGGCTCTGGATGGTGATGGTATGACAAGATTAGAATCAAGACACCTTGGATGCTTGAGCACAGAATTAGTGGCTCATGTCTGTTAATTCTAACTGATCAGGAGGCTGAGATCTGAAAATAGTGGTTCAAAGACAGCTTATGCAGAGAATTCCATGAAATTCTTATCTCCAATTAGCTAGCAAAAAGCTGGAAGTGGAGGTATGGCTTAATTTGTAGAACATCAGTGAAAGCACAAGGCCCAGAACTTAAGCCCCTACTGGGGAAAATGACTTGTGGATTTGATATATTATGATGTATTATTAAGTCTTTGAACATCAGTTTTCTTGATTTTTTGAGTCCGCATAACCCGAACTTTCCCAGAAGCTACTATAAAACTTGAGTAATATAGTGATCAGAGAGGTAACAATTATTTTAATGTGCTTTCTCACTTCAGACTCATGTTCCTTTCTTCATCCAATATTTATCTGCATTGGTAAGTCACTATCCAGATGAGACCAAGGTAAGGGAGATATTGCTAATTCAGAGATGGAATGATCAGAAGGGTTCAGATCTATCTATGCCATGAAGGTACCAACTGATAAATGATCACCTTTGCTATGAAATTAGGGAAAAAATACGAGGAGCATCTAATAAAACTGGAAGAGAAAAAGTGGATTTTAGGGCAAAAATAAGTTACATAAGCTTAGATTCTATCAACACAATTTCCCCAACCTGTGATGAGGTAACTTCTAAGTCGCCACAGGGAAAATTGCAGTGTGATAAAATTGTGTATTCCTGGGTCAGAAGAAGGAAAATAGACTGCTATATTAAAATTCCTACTAGAACAAGCAGAGGTTTTCTAGTTCTGACTTTCAGCTCTACTGCTTTCCCTTAGCATCACTTTAGTCTTTTCAAGTCAATCTAACTAGAAATGAGCTATTTTTTTTCCAAAAATGATTAAGGCTGCTGTCTGTAACACAGTTTAACTTAGTGTTAACATGCCTAGACAGGCTATGGAATCACCTCACTAGGTCTGGACGGACAGAGAGGATGCTCTGGCCCAGCTCAGCCCAAAGGCCTCAGACTCTGCAGACAGGCTCAGGCAATCTGTCTAGAACCAGTAAGAATAATCTTAAACATCCTGATTTGCAGTCGTGTTCAGAAATATCATCTAGGCATTGTCCAAACCCCAAACTGCAGACCTGAATTCAACATATGGATCTCTTTTCTTAAAATTTCTTCTTACTATTATTATAAAGGTGATGCGAAGAGGGGCTACAGTTAAATAAGTCAGGTAAAGAGTGCATTTCTCTCTGGACAATGTCACCCCTTCCCTTGCTCTCTCCCAGTTTTTCCCTCCCAGCGCCATCCACAAGTTGTATAGTGCATTTCAACACAGTGTCTAGTGAGTACCACTGCTTCACTTGTTCACCCTTTGCCCCTCCATTTCTGTGTCTTTACACATATGAATCTCTAAACAGCTAACTTAGGAATGAAAAGATCTTGGAAAAGGGCAATACTTTACATTCACTAGCAAATTCATTTGTTTAAATAATATGTGGAGGACTATACATCCTACATACCATTAGCAAGTAGCTATAAGTACATTCCCTCTCATCTGTCAGTCATCATCCTTGGTTTATTTAGGGTCCATACAGATGCTGCATACAAAACTTGAGGCCATTAGTGCTTTTCCTTCTACTCCACTCTTAATACTGTGAGAGCCTAGTCCCTGATTGTCAGGATCTTCTACCCAATACAATTTCCAAACTTGTTTATGGAACACAAAATGGCCACCAATGACTTTGTAAATTTTCTTCATATATAAAAATTCTAATATTCTCCATTCCCTTCCATGCCCATTGTTAATATTCTTTCTAAAAATCTTCCACGAATACGCTTCAGTTCTACTTCCCTAATAAATCACCCCCTACTCAAATATTTACTGCTATCTGAACTTCGATAGATACTTCTTTGATGACCCCTTCACATTTTGCTTTGTTCCTTGTATCCCTGGCTCACACTTTCTCTCATTTGAAGACATAACTTCACAAAGATAAGAGAACTATGATTTGTGGACTCACCTGCTACCAGGTCTGCCAAACTTCCAACTTACCAATACCTTTCTTCTACTTCTATTAGATAAAGATTCCCTGCATCTGTTCTGTTGGGCTCTGGATCCTGTCCTTCTCATGGATTTTCCTCAGGAAGAATTCTTGCCTTCTCCTACACCATCTCCTCCTCTCTTGTTATGACTGATTCTCCAAAGCTACCTCTACCCACACAGCTTACCATTTTCCTTCACAAAGAAACCTCTGGATCAAGTTACCGACAATGAAAAATTAGAAATTACAACTGCCCTCTCATCCCACTATAGCCAGGCTTCCATCCTCTCTAATCTGAAATTGTGCCAGATGCATTCCAGTTCACCTCATAGTCGGCCACACACCATGTATGCTGCAGCCTAATCCCTGGGCCCTTACATATGTCAGCTTCCATTTGGGATTAAAGTCACAGCTAAAATAATGTCTCATCTGTGTTCTCTTCCAACCACACAATCTAAAGTCACCTTCCCACACCTACCCTTCTCCAACCTTTAGAACAATGCTTTTAGAACAATGCTTTTCATCACCTGATGCTTTTGTATATTGACTTATTACTTTTCTCCACTAGAAGGCAAAAGTTGCAAGAGCAAAGATATCTTTGCAGTATTGTTCAATGATATAGCCACTGGGGTTCACAAAAGCCCCCAGAACAAGTATTTCAGTAAATGATCATCATAAAAATGAGTGAATGAGAAAGTGGAGGTGTGGCTCAAATGGTAAAGTACCAGCCCTGAGTGGAAAAGCCAAGTGAAAAGCTTGAGTCCCTAAGTTCAAGCCCAAGTTTAGTGCAAGAAAGTAAACAAAATACACATGAATGACTGAATCCTTTGACTTCTCAACTCCTAGATCACTAAACACTGTGAAACAAAACAGCACTAACAACAGCAGCAAAACCAAGCCCCCAAGCAGTTATATTACATCAGTTATAATATATTCACTGTTGGGAAGTCCCCTCCCCCAGAAGAGAATCAGTGACTTTTAATAAGTACATAATTGTTTATTAAAGTAAAAGTGACAACTAATTTCTAACAGGTAACCTTATGATTTCAGAGAAGGCCTATGAATTTTATGGGCGGTAAAGTAAAAGTCTAGGAACACATATTCTCTGAAAATTTTTCCTTGCATGTCGACTTGACAAAACCCAAACTTGTGAAAAAGCTGTATTCTTCACAGCTGATTCCAACTGTGAGAACTGGAAACAGAATGGTAGCAATTCAATGCCTCTTGTGGAAAGTTCCAAGGTGGAACTAATCTACCTGCCATTCTCACTTCAGTGACTTTACAAGTCATTAGTGAAGCTTAATAGGCTAATTACATCCTTTCACTGAACCTACCCTGGAACTGAGCTGCTCACTATGCAATCCAATATGGGTGTATGACAATGGAGAGCCAGGGTATTAGCATCAGCATACCCAAACCAACAAACCAGCATCGGATCCTGCAGAATCCTTAGCTTTCTTATTGTTGTATGGCTTCAGTTTATTCCTTTATCATTGAGAATTCCCTTACTCTAGACATCATTAAGACATTGAGAGAATATATGTGAGAGAATATATAAGGTGTTTTCATATATGTATGAAAATATAGGTATACATACATGTATATGTATATGCATATATATGTGGGTGTGTGTGTATATATATGTATATGCAGTATATCCCAATGGTATATTAGCTAGGGCATAAAACAAGGCTATTTGCTCACAAATGAGACCTAAATAATGGAAGAATTCAATGAGAACATGAGAGGAATTATAAGCAAAATCTTAATTTGAAAAAGGAGGTAGAGTATAAAGCTTCCTGGACTGAGTTATTATTGAGTGGTTAGTGTCCCCAAAGATTGCATTTCTCATTCTTTGGTTGTAATTCCAGTTCTGTTGGCTACTTGTCATGTAATACTAGACAATCAATTTAAACTCTATGAGCTATTTCTTGCTTTCTGTCCATCTGTGTGTAATGTGTGCAATATCTATTATAGACCATGGTGAGTGCCAAGAGCAGTTTGTGTTTCCTTCCCCAAGGTGTCTCTGAAGATAGCAGCACACTCACCGGTGGCTTCTCCTCTGATGACTTTCTTACAGCCTCTGGATTTCTTCTCAGTTGTTCCCTAATTCAACTCATGTGTTCACTCAGCCAAACAAAAGCCAGGTCATTTGCACCCCTATCCCAGGATCTCATTCTTCTCCAACTCTCTCCACAATCTAAGCAATTTATCAGGACAATCACTCAACAAAGTGAGATTTCTTCAGCAGAATGAACGGAAGAGAGATGTCAAATCTGGGTAAAAACACATTAAACTCAGCAAGAGGACTGAGAAGTTGCTCAAGTTGTAGAGCCCAAGAGGCCCTGAGATCAAATCTTAGTACTCCTAAAACAGGACAAAACAACATCATCATCAACAACGAAACTAAGCTTCAAAGAGACCAGATGGAAGAGTTATAAAGAAACATTAAACCAAGGCATGAGAAAGAATTTCATTATAGTTCTACATTCTCAAAGCTGCTATCAACTATAGTTAAATCTCAAAATGTGATGCATATGACAGAGGCTGTGATTCACCAAAGTCTCTTCACAAAGAAGTCTTCTCACTGACTTGGATAAATCAGTATAGGAAAACTGGTTGCTAACAACAGAATTGTAGTTGATCTATTGACAATCACATAGCTATATACATGGCAGAGAGGGTCTTAAATTTCATGCTTTTTCTACAATTGCTCATTTGCTCAAATGACTATTCAATTCCCCTCTGGGAATTCTTTGTTTTTAATATACATTTTTTAATTGTAAAGATACTGTATAGAGGGGTTACAGTTACGTGAGTAAGGTAATGAGTGCATTTCCTATTGTTACTCCCCCTCCTTTGATTTTCCCCTACCATCCCTTCCCTCCCCACCTCCCTAACTCTTCCCTTCCCCCCACAAAGTTGTAAAGTTCATTTTCAACATAGTGTCTGTAAGCATTATGCCCACCTCAGTCCTCAGTTTCACCCAGACCTGAGCTCCTTCCTGCCCTGGAGTTCCCACCAAACAGCTGGTCCCTCCCTCTCTCCACCCAGACCCACCTGAGCTCCCATCTACCTCACTTCCTACCCTCAGGCCCTGCTGCTACCTAGATAGTGGAGGCTGCCATGTGCTCTCTCTCCGGGGGAAATATGGCTCCTCTAATAAACCTTGTAATCATCTTTCTCCTGTGCCTGCCTGCCTCTGCGAGGTCCCCTGGCATGGATGTGACGGATCCTGTGATGGATCCTTTCATCCATCCTTTCAGTGTCTTGTACATCTCATTGTTATAATGGGTCAACTTGTATCCTTATTTCGCTTTTTGTTATTTCCCTTCCCCTCCCCAAATTACAAAAATGTATATACAAAATGCAGGGCACCAGAATCAAATACAGTGAAAACAGGGGTTATATCATGGGGGAAGAACATACAAGAGAAACAAAAAAATAACATAGGACATTAGAAGTACATTAAAAACAACAGCAACAAAGATTAAACCTCTGCCCAGACTGACCAGGAAGGAGCAACATGGCAAAAGAGGACTGAGCTTGAGCTGCCATGGATACGAAAAGAGATGTTTGAGGAGAATTTCTATACCTCCTGCTATGCTTCCCATAAGTAATGAGGATGGCTGTATCTACAACACTTACTGTCCATCCTGTGGCATCATGAGGCAGGCATTTGATAGCTAACGGATCTTTTATTCCTTACAAATGCTCTATAAACAAAGACTACACAAGTCACTGCATATGAGGAAGGGGTAGCTCAGAGAGTGTACATTACATGTCCAAGTTTACAAGCCAAGTAACTGGGGTTGCAACCAAAGTTGGGAGGTATCATCTTAGTTTAGATTTCAGATGCTAGTATCTTATCTCTTCATTGAAAAAGAGCAGGAATCTCCTCATGCATTCAGCATTCTGGGGTGTACTTCAAATTGGCCTGCAGCAAGGTTGAATTTTCCTCATAGTTGTGTAGAGTAAATTTAGAAATCCTACAGAGTTTTCCTTTGATTCTACAACACACTGCTTGGTTTTAGGTGTGGTTTGATGAGGCTGCTAAGGCTTCCTGTGTGGGAGGCTTGGTTCCCAGTATGGTGACATTAAGAGGTTGTGGCTATTTAAGAGGTGGATCCTGTTCCTCCTCACTTTGGCTTCCTGTTTCCTCTTACTTTGACTTCCTGTTTCCCTTCACCCTGGCTTCCTGTTTCACCATACTTCTTGTTTCTCCTGTATTCTCTCCTTCTCCTATGCCCTCCAGCTACTGAGGTGCCTTCTACCATGATGTTACAGCCAAATCAAATGCCAGCCTCCACAGGTATAAACTCTTTTCTGCATCACTACCCAGAATAGGTACTTTGTTATAATCATGAAAAGCAGACTAATATCCCCATGTCTCTTTAAATAAAGTTCTGCACTTCTTACTACAGAGATGAGGGACAGGTATTTGACTTCAGTCAGACAACTAGGGATTGAAGGCAACTGGGACAAAGACCTATATGGTTAGGTAAACAAAGAAAAGACATAAGTTGCCTTTCTTGTTCTTGCCCTAAGTGGCAGGTTCCAAGTCCTGATAGATGAGCTTACACCGGATACAAAAGCAGAAGGCAAACCTTCCCACTCTTGCCCAGGATTGGGGGCTGGAGGGCTCCAACCAGATACTAACTTACATCCAGTTGGAAAGGCTGTCTACAACCAGTGATCACTGCTTAACAAAACCAAGGGTGCATATCCAAAGAAGAAGGGGAATTATATAGTTGGAACAGAAGAAGAAGACTTGGGCTTTCCCTCATAGGATGGCAGGCAAATCCCCTCCCCAGTTGTGGAGTCCAATACTCTTCCTACTTGCATGGCTGTCATTTCACGTTCAAATAAATTCTTTTCTGCTTTTTAATTCTTCAAAGGGCAGAGAGAAAGAACCTAACTCATCTTGAATTATAGAACCTCAAGTAAAACAATAAATAGTAATGACATTGTTTTGTGTGGCAATCTAGGGCTTGAGCTCAGGGCCTGAGCACTGTCCCTGAGCCTTTGTGCCCAAGACTAGTTCTCAACCATTTGAACCACTGCTCTACTTCTGGTTTTTTTGGTGGCTAACTGGAGATAAGAGGCTCACAGATTTCCTGCATGAGCTGGCTTTGAACTGCAAACCTCAGTTCTCAGACTACTGAGTAGCTAGGATTACAGGTGTGAGCCATCAGTGCCTGGCTATAACTTGAGATACATTTTAAAGCATGCTGTAATCTTTGAAAGTAGAACCTTCATCTGAGATAGCCCCTTCCTTCTGGGTTAGCATCAGTCAATGCTCATTCATGACCATTATTCCCTTTGATTTCGATTCATACAGATGAAAATCTAGGTCACTGCTAATGTATTTTACAACTTAGGAAGCAAGTTTATAAAACATGAGAGACCTATACCAAATCACACAGCCACGAAGAGTAAACACAGGGTTCCTGGGTTTCCACTTAACTCTAGGAAGGTCAAAACAGTCTACAGTTAGAGGAAGAGAACAGATCTACAGAATAGTAAGAACCAAAGAAAAGCAAGGTCAATTGTGGTCTGTCAATAATAATAAACAATTTTAAGACAATTTTTAAAAAAAATATTGAGTAGTAGAGAGGAATATTCAACTAGAGGTGTCAAGTCATTTGCTCTCTTACACCTTCAGAACTGAAAGTAGTCTTTCTAGCAGTAGGGAAAATAAACTTGTTACTTGAAAAGGAAGTGAATTAATTTTTCTGGACACCAAAAAAATTACAAAGAACTTAAAACCATAAGAACACCTAGATCTTCCCAGGGCAGACTATGAGCGTATCAGCTTTTAGAAGCACATTAGGAATCCACTAAGCTTAAGAAAGTGTATAATATAGTGTATAATATAGTACAAAATTGATATTCATCCAGTGCCAGAAGTATTCATATGTGTTCCTTCATTTAACCTGCTTATCTACCCCCAGTAAAAAAAAAAAAAACTACAGAGCATAATAAGTATTATTAACATAAAGATTGTAGAGATAATGAAACTGAGCTCAGGAGACATTGGGAAAGTTTCTAAGCCAATAGATATAGAAAAGTGGATCTAAGATTAGAATATTGACAGTGTAAGTCCAGCCCACTGGGGTGGGTGAAGGAGACACAGCATTGCAACTACAGGTGGGTCTGTGAAGTTTATAAGGTGACAGCTATGAAAGAACCAGGCTTCAGATTGCAATGCTGTAGGGGACAAAACAGAAGCTCTGTGTAGGGCCATGAAATATTAAAGCTAGCGAACAAGCTGTGTTGGCAGCTGCAGCCAGGGACCTGGAAGAGGAATGTATTAGTCTATTGCTAAAATGAGAAAAATTGTAGCAAAGAGAAGAATAGTCAGGGTTTGTATTCGTTAGTGTGCTGGTTATGAGTGGGTTTTGCAAGTAAGTGACCAAAAAACCCAAAACAACAACAACAAAAGCCCATATAAAGAAAAACACAACAACAATTTTTAAAAAAACAACTGGTTTTCATTGGCTTAATCAGAGAGCCCAAGTGTGCACCCAGCTTTGATGGCTCCAGGTTGGGATTTGCTCTAAGCAATAAGCTGGGCTGTGTGCTCTCCCTGTGAATGTGAAAGTGGGCATTGGAGGGTGACTTTGTGACAGTGATCAGAGAGAGACAAACAGCTGGGCACCAGTGGCTAAATCCTGTCATTCTAGCAGCTCAGGAGGCTGAGATCTGAGAATCCCGATTCAAAGCCAGCCTGGGTAGGAAAGTCTGACACTCTTATCTCTAATTAACCACCAGAAAGCTGGAAGTGGAGCTGTGGTTCAAGTAATAGCATACTAGCCTTGAGCAAAAAAAGCTCAGGGACAGTACCAAGGCCCTGAGTTCAAGTTCCAGGGCTGGGCAGGAAAAAATAAAAAAGGATAAAACAGCCACAGAACCATGAAATAATCTGAGCTCTGTGTTAAATTGTGGCACTGTACAAACAACAAAACTGAGCCATAGGAGTGACTACTGCTGGTGTCTTCACCAGCAACAAGTGGACAACACTCACTTCCACCATCTTCTACATACACAATCTGATGGAATTAATTCCAACAAATCCATAAGGATTCCATATGGTTCTGGTGTCTGAGTAGCCCCATCAAGTGGTATGCTTTTTTTCATTCCTAGGCTAGGGAAAGCAAGCATCTGAGGCTCCACCCAATCAGCAAACATGGAGCTCCACTCCTTCTTCCCATCTACCATCCTTCCAACTTGGTTTGTTGTCTCTTGTGATCAGAATGGCTGCTTCAGCTCCACATATCACCTATGACTCTTAGCCAAAGGGAAGCTAAGCAATCACCACCAAATAGTTTTTCTCCTATGATTAGGGAAGCAAACAACTTTCTAAAGTTACATTTCACGTGTTAGGATAAGTGACATGCATCTCCATACCTCATTCTCTTAATTTTGCAAGTTTTTGTTTGAGTATTTAAACCTATAACACATACTACCCCTCCACTCACACACAAACATGCATGTAAGATTCCTTGTGCATGGGAGAAACCTCCCCCTACTCCTCTGACTAATGATCTCACCCCAGGGCCCCAGGTACTGCAGGAATGTACTGATGGTCCAAGTTGAGCTCTGAGTAGGAGAAAGAATTGTGCAGTGGGCTTTTTGAAAAAGAAGCTTCTTCCGTCTGTCCTGGGGGAATGTTTCAGAAAGAGTGTCATTCCTTGATTTTAGAAGAATTAGCATGACATCCAGGACAGCAGAAACAAGATAAGAGTGAAGGACACATGGAGGGTATGTGATAAAGCAAGTAGCTGGTGCTGTTGAGTTCTTTAAGTAACCTGCATAGCAGGCAGACATCTGGGTTTCCTAGCTTCACAAGGCACTGCATTCTTACTGATTAAGTCAGTGTGATTTAGATCATAAGACACAGAATTCTTATTGGTTCAATCAATGTGAACTTTTAAGACCAAAGAACACAGTGGCAATACAAGTCTGATTCAACCTTTCATATCTGTAGTTAATGACAATAATATTTATTTTATAGGAGTGTGATGACTTAATTAAACGGTGCATGTGAAGCCCTAAAGGTAATGTTGGCCCCTAAATAATTGTTTAACTAACTTGCTGAAAACAATAAATAAATAATTCATATGTTTCCAGGGCAAGAAGAGCTAGAGAGTGAAAAACACAATGAAATGAAAATGTTAAAGATGAGTAGATGTTTTCAACTTTCATTGATGATTAGGACATTTAATGAGGACAGGTTCATCTATTTATTACATGTGAGCAGCCAGGCTAAGCCATTTGATATACTTTATTCTGTATTATTCTCTGAGACCCAAACCTCAGTGCCCATAGCTAAGTCTTAGAGGAACACAATTTCACTCATGTGTTCACACATCATCTATGATGACTTTCGCTCTATGTGCCAGAGTTACACTGTGGCAGACACTGTCATCTTCAAATCCTTCTTTTTTTTTTCCTGGTCTGAGGGCCTGAACTCTGGGCCTGGGCACAAGCCCCTGACTTATCTTCAAATCCTAAAGCATTTTCTCTCTTACCTTTCCTAACAGGTGTGCCTTTCATATATCTGCAGGGTAAACCAGCAGACTGGTCATCTTGCACCTTCCTTCTTGCCCTTGTGCTCCTAAACCTAGGCTCTCTCTCTTAGATCCTTGTTTCTTTCCGATGAAGCATAAATATGTCTCTAACTAGTGTGGCTCCCAATGTGTTTGGCTCCTTGAACATGGTCTCATCTCTTCAAGTAGATTGTAAGCAGTAAGCACAAAAGCCATGCCTTTGTGTTTTTATTCAGAGCTATGTGCTTGGAATGCAAAAATGCATGATCGATGTCATTTAGTGTTGAATGACTCGACTTAAAAGAATGATGCTTACTCTGTATTAAAAGGTGTGTTGGGTTAAGTAAAATCCAATTTAGAGGTTATGTCACAAGGGTAGCTTATTAATGAAACCCTAAACTTTATCAAGATATATTGAAGGTTCAGCCCTGGCTAGGGAAATAGTAACCTGAAAACAAGCAATTCTTTGACTTTTGTTCAGATAAGTTTTTCTCCGGTGGGTGGTTTTGTGTGAGAAGCACAGTTTCAAAGGTCCTTGTAAAAGTGCCCCATGCATAACACAAAGAAGGCAGATTCTCCTGTTTTCATTTCGTGTAATTCAGGCTCATTCATTATTTGGTAGCTTGGGAGCAGGTGTTGAATAGAGCACAATCACTTAATGCCCTCATTACTGCATTGCCTTTTGTTTTGGAGGCTCAAGTGGCCCTTCTGCTACAGGAGTTCAAGGAGAGAACATTTGCAAGGACTTGTGAGCCACTGAAAAGAAGATTTAATTAAACAAAATTAACCACTCCATGTAAGGTGTTAAGCAAAATCCATAATCTATTATTTCTGTAGCAAATAGCAAATATTACCAATACATTGAAAGGAAGAAAGACAAAATCTAAAAGTCTACATACATCATCAGTAGTCAGAGCCTCTATAATTACTTTTAGTTTTAATATATTCAGTCTGATTTAGCAAATTGGAAGAGATTTAATCTTCCTTACAGATATGAAAAAGACTCACAGAGAAACATAAAAAAACTCTCTAGCTGAAATATCTTCCTGAACCTGAAATCTAAGAGCAAATAAAGTTGGTATCTGGGTGATTTGAAACAGGTTATCATGTACTGTAGCTTGAGTTGGTTTATGAAGTGTTCTCTTTGGTTGTGTCAGTTTTACAAACATTTCTAATAGGGTTTTGTATCTTATCTCCTATCCCATAATATATTGGGAGCAGCATGTCAGGAGACAGAGGCTGCTCTTAGCAGCATGTCTGAGAGGAGGGAAGACTGGAATCTTAGCAGCAAAGAAAATGAGAAAAGCATATTCTATTATTTTGCTCTAGCCACTGAAACAAGTTAGCACAACCTGTCCAACATGAAAAAGCCAGAGGGTTATTATCTCCCAGTTCTAGATGCTATAAGACTCAAATCAAGGTATCAACAAGGGATGGTGTTCTAACAGGGAAGGGGTCACTTGCCTCTTCTAGCTTCTGCTCCTTTACTGGCAATCTGGATTGTTGTTTATAGATTCATCATTTCAATTCTCCATCTTCCCATGGTAATTCTTGATATCTCTTTCTCTTTCTCTCTTCCTCCTCCTTCTCCTCTTCCAACTCCTTCCTTCTTTCCTCTTCCTCCTCCTCCTCCTCCTCCTCCTCCTCCTCCTCCTCCTCCTCCTCCTCTTCTTCCTTCTCCTTTTTCTCTCTCTCTCACACACACATACACCCATTCAAATTTCACATACATTCAAATTTCCTTTGTTTATAGGGACACTATAAATGACAAAATGGGGCCCATCTTTGGATTTTATTTCAACTTGATTATCTCTTAAACACTCTGCTCCAATATGGTCACATTCAAAAGTTCTGGAAGTTAATATATTATATTATATATAATGTAAATTATTTGTTTGTAGTTTATTACAATTGGATAGATAGCAACATGTCTTCCGCCTTCTAATGTATTGTGAGCTGATGTCAGGAGTGAAGACAGACACTTCTCTGAATAGCCTCTTTTAGAGAAGGAGATAGAAATCTTAGAGAAAACTACAAAAGCACATTATAAGATAGCCTGACATGGAGGATAACTTCTGCCTGTTACTTTCATAAGGAAATGAAGGAAGCCTGTATTTAGACCAGCACTTTTCCCCTTTTTGCAGTACTGGGGTTTGAACCCAGGCCCACAGAATTCTACCAACATAGGTCCCATGGTTTCTCTTATTTGCAATAACTAGTATATGTCTGAGATAAGCAGAAAAGGTCAGATATGATGATGAACCCCAAGAAAAGAACACAAGCGATTTTTTCTTTCTTGCTATTGTTTCTAACATATTTATAAGGTGATTTTGGGTTGCTTTGTATGTCCCTTCCCCGCGATATAACCCCTGTTTTCACTGTTTGATGTTGGTATAATTTGGGGAGGGGAAGGGAAAAAACAAATTGTTTAAATAGGGATACAGGTGGACCCATTGCAACAATGAGATGTACAAGATGCTATGTCAAAAAACGAACTTTACAACTTTGTGGTGGGGAGGAGTGTAGTTGTGGAGATAGGTCAGGGATGGGAGGGAAAAAACAAAGGAGGAGGCAACAATGCTTGATAAGAAATGTACTCATTACCTTGTTCATGCAATTGTAACCCCTCTTTATGGTATTTTCACAATAAAAAACTTATTAAAAAAAGAATTCTACCAATGACATGTATCCTCAGTAGGATCTTTGGATCAGATAATCTTACATTAGGACTTGGCTTCCCCCTTTATTAATGGTACACTGGCAGGTGGCCTAATCTCTGTATTGTTCAGTGTCAACCTGAGCAGTGTATTAGTACAAAATCTAATTTTTTGATAGATGTGCAATGGATAGTAACTTCTGTGAAGTCATTAAGGAAAGTGTACTTTGTATTATGAATTAAATGGTTAGAAATGATTGGTGACCTAGAAAAAAGTAAACACTTTTAGGAAACAGGCAAACATCTTACCTGGTGACTCTTACACAAAGGCTTTAGTAAGCTAGAGTGCTCTAGTGTTGACAAATTCATACATTATAAATTCTTCTGTTGCTCAAGTAGTTCCAGAATGATCTTATGTTTATTTTTCTGTGAATTATCACCTCAAAAAATAAAATGAATTCTAAGTAAATGGAAGTCAGTCACAATGGTAAACTCTCTGCCCCAATCTCTGCCTGTAATAAATTAAGACCTAGAGTAAAACAAATGTGACATTGGTTCACAAGTGAATTGCCAACAACAAGACCTTTATTGACAAGTATGTTAATAGAAATTAATCACACCTCAGTGTCTCTTGCTATTTTTAGACAGCTCATTTCAGTCTTGCTGCCTTCTCAGAGGGGAGTCGATGTATAGTAGAAAGCAGGGAAGGTACGAGCTCTCATCATAGGTAAGAAAGAATCATTCCTCTACCACTCCCTTCTTCCTTGTCAAGGAAGTCTGGGACTATGAATAAACCATAGAGGACAGTGGTATTGGAATGTGACAAAGAAGAAGGGTGGCAAAGACTGTAGTGACCTGCATTAACTTCCATCTCCTTGTTCATGTTATTGACTAATAACCAACCCTTTGCCTGGGCTGCTCTGACATCTACTTCTGACTAACATTATACAGCCAGTGGGATGGGGGTTACTACCTCCTGTAATTGGATTATATTATGTAATGTTATAGATAGTATTAAAAGATACATATTGTCTCTTGCTGGTCAACCTGCTTTTGCTTTCCTTGTTAAATTTGACAAAACAAACTGCCAGAAGATGTGTAGCTGTGAGAAAATGTATTCTGCCAACCTCTTGCCTGAACTTGCCCAGCCCAGCTTTGAAAAGAGAACTCAGTTCTGGCTAGCAACTTAACAGCAAACGACAGCTATGCAGAGATTCAGGCACCCCAATCCTAAATGAAAGAGTTTGATGAGAAATGTACTTATTACCTTACTTACGTAACTATAACCCCTCTGTATATCACTTTGAGAATTAAAAAAAACCTTAAAAAAAGAAACTGGCAACTAATAAATATGGGCTAAGGCATCATAGAATCTATGATGGGGATGAAAATGTAGCTTAGAGCACTTGATTAGCATGCACAAGGCTCTGGGTTCAATCCCCACCACCTCAGAAACAAAATAAGCAAATTCACTACCAGGTGGCAGGGTTCATGCCTGTAATCCTAGCTACTCAGGAGGCCAGCCTGTGTAAGGAAGTCCAAGAGAGTCTTATCATCAATTAACCACCAAAATGGAGCTGTGGCTCAAATGGTAGAGTGCTAGCCTTGAGCACAAAAGCTCAGGGACAGCACCTAGGTTCTGAGTTCAAGCTCCAGGACCAGTACAAGGAAAAAACCAAATCTATGACAGCATGGAACCCAGACCCCTTTGAACTACTATAAAAATGTTGAGCTACTAAAAGAATGCCTCAGCTGAAGAAAACAACAATCTTTATTCTCTACAGTCTTCCAAGAGACACAAAATCATATAGTCCCTACTCATTTGTCCAGTCCTTGAGTTATCCAGAAATTATCTATTTGAGATACTCTGTTAAACACTGAGGGTTAAAAGATCAGCAAAGTGCATCTCCCCCCGCATCCCCAAGAGGACTTAAGATAGGAGAGAGAGACAATAACAAAGAACATTGTGGTTGTCAGGCTACAGTTAGAAATGGAACCATGGTATCATGAATATGTAACTAAATCTGAGTGGCGCGTGTGTGTGTGTGAGTGTGTGTGTGTGTGTGTGTGTGTGTGTGTGTGTGTGTGTATGTGTGTGTAGCTCATGACAGACATCTAACAGCTTACATTCTTTATATAAATGTCACAGAAATTACTAATTTTTTCATTACAAAGAATACAAAAGCCTTTCATTTTTGTCTACCATGTTCACTTCACTTCTGTTTACTCTTACTTCTGCAACAACTGAGTTTCTCTACTTTCCACTTGGACCTTAGTACTTGGGAGATCTGTTTGTTTGCCAAACAAGTGCCAAATAATTTTGTAGAAATAATTGAGATAGAAGCATTGTTCCTAAGATTCTTTTTCTTTCACATCAAGGGAAAATAAAGGACAGAAATTTCTCACTAGTAGTGACTTTTAGATCTGCATCTTGTAGAAGCTCTGATTAGAGCAAAGAAAATAAAGGTGATAAAAATACACTTCTATTTCTTTGACAATCAAAAGTTTTCCTTTATTCTCTGAATTTCTGTTATCCATGACAGATAAAAACAAAGGAGGTACAGTACTCCGGGGCAAGTTTATAGCTCTAAGTTCCTACATCAACAAATTGGAGAGATCTGAAACCAACAATATAATGAGACATCTGAGCCTCCTTCAAAAAGAGCAGCAAGATAAACCCCAATCCAGTAGATGGAAAGAAATAATTAAAATTAAATCAGAATTAAATGAATTAGAATAAAAAAAACCATAGAAAGAATCAACAAAACAAAGAGTTGGTTTTTCAAAAAAAGTAACAAAATGACAGACGCTTAGCAAAACTTATCAGAAAAAGAAGAGAACACACCCAAATAAATAAACTCAGAGATGAGAATGGAAACATCACCACAGAAAAAAACAAGAGTCAGAACATTATAAGAGAATACTTCTCAAAACTTTATGCTAATAAGTTTGAGAACTTGGCAAAAATGGACTTTTTCCTAGCAAATATTGACATGCCAAAACTAAACCAAGATGAGTTAAACCATCTTAACAGGCCCATATCAAGCATTGAAATAGAAATAGCAATAAGAGACCAGATGGCTTTACAGCAGAATTCTACAAGGCCTTCAAAGCAAAGCTCACATCAATACTCCTCCAACTCTTCAATGAAAGTGAAAGAGAAAGTTCACTACGAAACTCATTCTATGAAGCCATCATAACCCTCATCCCAAAACCAGGCAGGGACTCATCAAAGAAAGAGAACTACAAACCCATTTCTTTGATGAACATTGATGCAAAACTTCTCAACAAAATTCTAGCCAATCGACTTCAACAATTCATCCAAAAAAATCATACACCACAATCAAACAGGATTCATTTCAGGGATGCAAAGCTGGTACAATATATGCAAATCAATTAACATAATTCATCACATCAACAGGAGCAAGAACAAGAACCACATGGTTATCTCAATAGATGCAGAAAAAGCATTTGACAAGATCCAACACCCATTTATGATGAAGGTTCTGGAAAAATTAGGAATCCATGGAACATTCCTCAATACAATAAAGGCTGTATATGACAAACCTACAGCCAGCATTATACTTAATGGTGAAAAAATAAGCAATTTCCTCTTAACTCAGGAATGAGACAAGGATGTCCACTCTCTCCATTTCTCTTCAATCTAGTATTAGAATGCCTAGCTACAGCAATAAGACAAGGTGCAAACATAAAGGGGATCCAAATAGGGAAAGAAGAAGTAAAAGTTTCCCTCTTTGCAGATGACATGATCCTGTATTTAAAGAATCCCATAGACTCCACTCCCAAATTACTCAAGCTAATTCAAAACTTTAGCAAAGTAGCAGGGTATAAAATTAACCCTCAAAAATCAATGGCTTTTCTGTATGCCAACAATGAGATAAGTGTGGCTAAAATTAAGAAAGCAACTCCATTAATAATTGCCCCACAAAAAAATAAAATACCTAGGAATTAACTTAAACAAAGAAGTGAAGGACCTCTATGATGAAAACTTTAAAAACTTAAAGAAGGAAATCAAAGCAGAACTTAGAAAGTGGCAAAAACTCCCATCCTCCTGGATTGGAAAGCTCAACATCGTTTAAATGGCAATACTGCCAAAGGCTATCTACAAATTCAATGTGATACCTATCAATATTCCAACCTCATTCTTCAAGGAAATAGAAGAGGCAATCCAAAAATTCATATGGAACAATAAAAGACTCCAAATAACAAAAACGGTCCTCAACAGAAAGAACAGTGCTGGAAAAATATCAATACCAAATTTCAAACTCTACTATAAAGCCATAGTAATCAAAACAGCTGGGTACTGGCACAAGAACAGACCTCAGGACCAATGGAATTGAAAACCCAGAAATGAACCTACAGACCTATAGCCATCTAATCTTTCTTAAGGGAGCTAAAAAAATAGAACGGAAGAAAGACAACCTCTTCAGTAAATGGTGCTGGCAAAATTGGTTAACTACTTGTAGAAAACTAAAGCTAGATCCTTATATATCACCCTGCACCAGAATAAATTCCAAATGGATCAAAGACCTTGGAGTCAAAGCAGACACTCTGAAAACATTACAGGATGGAATAGGAGAAACCTTAGGTCTCTTTGGCACAGGTTGAAATTTTCTTAATAATGACCCAGAAACACAACAAATCAAAGAAAGGTTGGACAAATGGGATTGCATGAAATTGCAGAGCTTCTGCATGGCAAGGGACATAGCTAGCAAGATCAATAGAAAGCCCACAGATTGGGAGAAGATCTTCAGTAGCCATACAACAGACAAGGGTCTCATATCTAAAATATACCTGGAACTCAAAAAATTAAATCCCCCAACAACAAATCTTCAAAGAAACAACTGCCCAATAAATAAGTGGGCTAATGACTTAAAGAGAAACTTCTCTGAAGAGGAAAGAAGGATGGCCAATAGACACATGAAGAAATGCTCAATCTCCCTAGCCATAAAAGAAATGCAAATCAAAACAACATTGAGATACCACCTCACTCCAGTTAGAATGGCTATAATCAAGAACTCTAATAACAACAGATGCTTGAGGGGATGTGGAGAGAAGGGAACCTTACTGCATTGTTGGTCGTAGTGTAAATTTGTTCAACTACTTTGGAAAGTAGTATGGAGGTTCCTCAAAAGACTCCACATAGAGCTCCCCTATGACCCAGCAATCCCACTTTTGGGCATTTACCCAAATGATCACAAACAAGGCCACACTAAAGCTACCAGCATGACTATGTTTATTGCAGCCCTATTTACCATAGCTAAGATATGGAACCAACCCAGATGCCCCTCAGTAGATGAATGGATCAAGAAAATATGGTATTTATACTCAATGGAATTCTATGCCTCCATCAGAAAGAATTACATTGCCCCATTTGTTAGGAAATGGAAAGACTTGGAAAAAATGATATTAAGTGAAGTAAGCCAGGCCCAAAGAAACATAGGTTATAGTTATTTGCAATAACTAGTATATATCTGAGTCAAGCAGAAAAGTTGATGTTAGGGAAAAGAACCCTAAGATATGTATTCAAATGTTTTTTCTTTCCTGCGATTGTTTCTAACACATTTATAAGATTATTTCTTTCTTGCTTTGTATGTCCCTCCCCACACGGTATAACCCCTGCTTTCACTGTATTTGATGTTGTTATAATTTGTAGAGGAGAAGGGAAAAAACAAATCACTTAAATAGGGATACAGGTGGACCCTTTGCAACAATGAGATGTTTATGTCGAAAACGAACTTTACAACTTTGGTGGGGGGGGGGGGGAGAAAGGTTGGGTGGGAGGGCAGAGGGAGGATGGGATAGAATAGGAAGGGGAAACAAAGGAGGAGGCTACAATACTTGATAAGAAATGTACTCATTATCTTGCCCATGTAATTGTAACCCCTCTGTACAGTATTTTCACAATAAAAAACAAAGAGAGAAAAAAAACAAAGGAGGAGGTAACAATGCTTGATAGGAAATGTACTCATTACCTTGCTCATGTAACCCTCTGTACAGTATTTTTACAATAAAACACGCATAAAAATGTTTTGTAGTTCTCTCTGTTGTACTCTAATTGCCTAATTAGATTTTATATTATTTTCTATAGGAATTTATCAGTGAGTTATAACTTCTTACAGTGTAGCAATTCTTGGAAGAAAGAAGAACAGTCAGCCATCTATTCAGATGGCATTTTTATCTGAGATCATTTCTATTAACTATCTTAGCCAATCTCAGACAATCTTGGTAGCCTATATTCTTAATTGAGCGTCCTTTAACATCTGACAAAGGAATAAATACAAATGCAGTTTTTGCCTGTAAAAATTACTTTGCCTCAAATTATTCATTGGAGAGACTGTAGCAATCAGATCAAATAGTACTATCCTCAAAGGGATTGTAACAACTTTTATATTTTCTTATTTTTAATAGGAAACAATTTCCTCTATAATTTAAAGCCTTAACTCACTGGTTTAAAATGAGCAATAAAGTATAGTAATCTAGAAGCTGACCATAATTTACAACTGGTTTTCAAGCTATGCTCACAGAAAAATATTTCACTTCTTGACTAAAAGAAATTTATTTAATGGTACAAGACAGAATTGGTAATTATTATGCAACTCTGTGTACTTAACAACTATAAAAAAGAAGGATTTTGAATTGATGAAAATTAGACAATGATTCTACATATTTATGAAACTACAAAAATGCAAGTTTGTGCAGTAAAATAGAATTACAAAAAATACACCAAATCCCCCTTTGTGGACTACATGGAGTTTATGGAAGAAACAAGAACTATAGTGCTTTAGGAAAAAAAAAATACACTAGACATTGTTGGCAGGAAAGCCAGTGGGAGACAAAGTTTGAAACCATCCATTCTATGTTTCCACAGCAAGACAATTATTTTCGCAGATGCAGCTCCTCTTACAAGGACTAGACTCATCTTTCTGCTTTGGCTAATGAAATCCTTTTAAGCTCTCTGAGCTATCATTAAACTGTTTTCTCACCTAAGGCCATCTTGTTTTCTGAATTACTCCAGCCTTCCTCACAGAACTTTACATGTGATTCAGGCACTTTCTCTATCTGTTGGTTTAGCATGTACCATCTTTGCCTGAGAGGCTGGTTGAGAATGCCTGAAAGCATGTGGTCATGCCTATCTTGCTCCAACCCCTCCTCAGGGCTTGAAGCAATGCCAAACATCTGCAGGTGCACAGTAGTTAAAGCTCTGAATCTCCTTAATACGATGTCTCACCTACTTACAAACCATGCATCCTGGGGTAACCTGCAACCTGCTTAGGAACTAGAATTTCATAGAGATTTTGAAAAATGGGACACTAACCACCAATGACCTCCTGCAGTTTTGAGAATATTAGATGGAATCACTCACAAGTGGTTAGTTCAGTGTCTGGTACCAAGGAAGCCCTCAGGAAATGGCAGCCTCCTGCTCCTGTTCCACACTTACTTTCTGACTGCTTATGGCAAATTTGATTCTTATACTATGTCCAGAAGCAAGACTATTGCTGTGAATCTGAATTTTGTCCCATATTTTACCTTCTGTTTAGTGCAAACAGATTTTTCTCACTTGGGAAATCAACTGTATTTTATGCATGTATGCCTGCATGTATCTGTGTATGCATGCATGTGCTGGTATTTAACTCAGAGCCTTGTGCTCTTGCTTGGCTTTTTTGCTCAAGGCTAATGCTCTGCCACTTGACCCACAGCTCAAGTGAGCAAAATCTTGGCTTCAGCTTTTTTCTGGTTAATTGGGCATAAGATTCTCATTGATTTATCTGCTCAGCTGGTTTCAAAGCACAATCCTCTGATCTCAACCTCCTGAACTGCTAGAATTATAGGTGAGCCACTTTCGATAAATTGGAACTTGGGAGTGCTTTCCCTACAATGTTCTAAGTAAATGATATTTTATCTTCTTAGAGTCAAATAGAGCACTGGTTTTGTTAAATTTTGAAGAAATCTGTTTAATTTTATCATTGCTCCTTGAAATGTTTTCATTATGTATTATAAAATACATTATAAATAAGAAATTGTGGTTAAAATTGAGGAGATGTAATAACAAGAATTATAATACTTGGGTGCCTATATCTCTTCCATGATGTGCTTCCCACTTTTATACCTAGCCCATGAACCCTAGTTTCGGAATGACATCATTATTTAAATTCCTGATATTGACCAATACCTTTTATTTTACTATGTACATGTTTTCACAGTCAGTTGACACCATTTCAAAATGATATAACATCAAATTGTTGTCAAGTATTTTGAGGGTAGAAAATGTTACTTATCAGTTTTCTGTCATAATTAAAATGTCTATTGGATCTCCTGTCATGAAAATCTTTAACAATGATGCTACATGTCCTCCATTTCTTAATTTATGAGTTTTGACTATCTCTTCCAAATTATTATTAATTAATGCTCTCTTTAGGAGTTTTTGGCTTCAATTGTAAACAGTGTGAACAACCCAGGGTAAAAGCTGTGGTGGGTGGAACTCTTTAGCTAATGTTCCATATTTTCATTTTGTCTTAATTTTTTCCCTTTAGAAGTAATTATGCAAAGTGATTTCATTATTATCATTCCAAATATGCATACAAAATGTACTTTGATCAAATTCACCCCATCTAGATTACTCTTCCCTAACTCCTTTATTTTTTCTTCTATCTCTTTCTTTCTTTCTTTCTTTCTTTCTTTCTTTCTTTCTTTCTTTCTTTCTTTCTTTCTTTCTTTCTTTCTTTCTTTCTTTCTTTTTCTTTCTTTCTTTCTTTCTTTCTTTTTTTGGCCAGTCATGGGGTCTGAACTCTGGGCCTGGGCACTGTCCCTCAGCTCTTCAGCTCAAGGCTAGTGCTCCATCATTCGAGTCACAGCACCACTTCTGGGTTTTTCTGCTTATGTGGTGCTTAGGCATCGAACCCAGGGCCTCATGCATGCAAGGCAAACTCTATACCACTGAGCCACCTTCCCAGTCCTCCTCTATCTTTTTAAGTTTTAAATTGGTTTAATACATACATATACTTCTAGGTTATTCATCCCTTATTCTCTACTTTGCCCTGCTGTCTTTATTGTTTGTGATTCCAAGCCTCTAAACAGTCATTCACAAGGCTTGACCATATTCATTCCTTCATACTTCTGTCACATACAGGCAACACAATGAGAAGCAAAACAAAAGTGGCCCTGACTTGTGGCATATACAATGAAATTGAGGACACAAATTAAGTAGCTGTGCACTGAAGCTGTCAGAACTCCTCAGGAGTAGCCCAAGATGTTATGACAGCCTATGAAATACAACTCATGGGAGGTAGGGTGGGTACCACAGGCAAGAGCAACACATCTGAATTGTTTTCTAGCCCCAGAAGGATGACACCTCAATTTAATACAGCATTCAGAACATTACTGTGATTGCCACCATTCATCGGCCAGATCAGGAGAAATTTCATCCCAAAAAGCTTCTCTGAAAATAGACAATAATAATGAGGATGTGTCAACTTCAAAAAACAGAATGTTCATCATTGGCTTCTGATGTAAGTGGCAAAAGATGATGGCATAATGAAGCATGAGGGAGAGAACAGAAAAATAATATGTTATTGAGGATCACAAGGGGACATTCTTCTAAACTCCTCTTGGAATAGAATTTTAAGAACCAGGCAAGAATGTTCACAGTATTTTGATTTGTGAGGCAAATAAAGCCTAATACAAGAAAGTATACATTCAATTAGAAAGGAATAGTCAGAAGGCATTCGGAGGCCATAATGGCTTTTCATTGCAACTATCTGCAATCTGGTGTCTCTATCGTTAGCACCTTGGGGAACAATGAACATGTGTGCCCATTCTGAAGGGATCCCACAGACTGCAGACATGAGGAACTTCTCATAAGACATTAGAAGAACCAGAAGGTCAATACAGGAGAAAGAATGCCTGAAAATGGGGTTTCCATTTATTAATAAAACATCAGGTGTGTACATTCACTTTCAAGATCCTACAAGGTTAATTCATGTGCTTGCCATTTAACTACTGCATGATGAGCATGTTTCCAACACAAACTCTCCAAAGATGGAAAGTTAAATACCATTAATGCAAAAAAAAAAGTTGGCTGTGTGGTTCACGGTGCCTGTATAGAGAATCTCCAAGTTATGACATACCTCTTCATCCAGAACCTCTTTACTAATCCAAATAAATGTCAACTAGTAGTGGCCAAGTAGTTTATCTACCCAAATATCTATTTAATGAGCCATAGTTGTGCTTAAAGTCTCAATGAATTCTTCAAAGATTAGAGCTGACAGTGGCATAATTATGTGTGCTGATTTTGTTGAATGATATTGCATTGCTGCTTATATTTTGTATGTATAATTAATGTAAACTGACATAACGAAACTGATTTACAGGTCTGAAGAATGTAGGTTTAAATTCTTGCAATATCACTCATTGAGTGTTTGTCCTTGAGCTACAGCTCCTTTATCTGGTATATAGGAACCCTGTAATGAAATGTAGAGTCATTGTTGAAGCTTGAGGATGTAGTTAGCTAACGTTTGTAAAGTACCTAAGCCCTAATCAATAGTAGCTGTTTTGATGTTAATTAGGATCATAATGTTGGGTAATAATTCAATGTCTACAAACCATGTTTCCTTATCTTTAGTACTGATCTAGCTATATCTGTTCTGATCATTAATGACAAGGGATATTAGAGTTCAAATGAGATCGTATGTGTAAAACCACCATTGAAATTACCCATTTCTTTACAATTGCAAGTGGTGGCCTTTTCTCTCTTTTGGACCTAAGGGTTTACAACTTCCTGAATTGTTGGTGTGTCTTTTTGCTTTAGATGGCTCAAGTACACAATGCATACTGCTTTTGTTGCTTTGAATTGCAGCATGTGTATTAGGAATACATTTGATATAGACAGCATTACAGAAAAATACAACAGAGACTCAAATTTTCTCCCCAAGGAAATTTCTTTCTTTTTCTTATCCTATATTTTCCTATCCATGTACCTCCCTCATTTCTATCTCAAGTACTTCATTTGGTATTTCATTTCCACATGACATCTCTCCCCATCTTTGTCTTGGCCTAGTTATAACAAAGTACCAGTGGTGGTTGATTTGTCATTTATGGTGACCTTAAGATCTATGTGCTCTTTTTTTTTTTTTACTATAGTCTGAAAAATGGGAATGAGCAGCCTAACTTGGGAGGTTGTAAAATTTAAATGAGCATTAAATGCTATGCTCAACAAGGAAAGGAATGCTCTCCTGTGCTTGCAGTTCAAAGCTTAGTTCAAATCTCCTTGGGCTCGGCTGACCTGTGAATGATGCGCTGGCCCTGCAGGTAATCCAGGGCCATGGCCAGCTCACAGATGAACAGCTTCACTGTGTCTTCCTCAAAGCGAACGTTCTGTTGCAAGTGGTAACGCAGGTCCCCACCAAGGAGGAGGTCCACCACCATGAACATGTCTTCTTCATCTTGGAAGGAATACCTGGAACCACATTAATAAAGTCAGTATCCAGTGCATTTACCATTCAGGAGTATGAGACCTCATGGGTCAAAACAGTATGCTCTTGAGCTAAGAGCTGAAACTTTGGGAGTAAATGATCTATCACAAGCTATCTGACTTTGAGTCTTCAGTTTCCTCATGTGTAAAATGGAAATGATAGGATAGCTATTACAGTTGATCCTAATGAGGAAAAAATGGATGTTTATATTTATCGTCTGGCTTAATGTACAATAAACACTCGTTTGTGATGGGCTCGCATTACTATAAATCCCAAGGAATCAGAAGCTCTCTATTTATTCATTGCTTATTCATATCATAATCATAGTGACAGGAGGCCCATTAAAAATGTTTTGCATCACCTTGAACTATTCTCTAATCCCATATCAAGAATTTTTTTAAAAGATGTTAAAAAGGTAATAAAGAAGTAAGTGCTATGGCTCATTCCTATAATCTTAGCTACTCATGAGGTTGAGGCAGGGAAGATCACAGTTCATGAACAGGTGGGGCTAAAAAGTTCATGAAACCCCATTAAGAGAGTCAGAAATAGGAGGATCATGGTCTAGTCTGGCCTGAGCAAAAAAGTGAGACCCTATCTTAAAAATAACCAAAGCAAGAGGGGGTAGAGGGGTGGCTCTACATCAGTGTCTGCTTAGAAAATGTGAATCCCTGAGTTCAAACCCAAAACCAAAGTAACCAGTACAAAGAAATATTCTCTCAGTCTTGGAATAATAAGGTAGGAAAGTATTTCACCAAAGATAAAGCCTGAGCTAAAATTCAGAGGATGGTGATAACAGTAACTGAAAAACAAAAGCTCCTATTGGATATTAGATATTTGGTATCTGATATTGCTGGTGAAGCACTCTTCAGCGTGTCCCAGGGGGCCTCCCAAAGTCACCCCCATTCTCACACAAGGACGTGGAAGCACAATGAAATCTAAGTGACGTGCACGAGGCCAAATCCTAACAAATGGCATGGAGCCAAAACATTCTCCAGGTACAAAAATGCAATTTAAAAGAGAAACATAGTATATATATATATATATATTATATATATAATATATTATATATACCATATATATGCTATATATAGTATATATATATATATATATATATATATATATATATATATATATATATATATACACACACACAGATGTAGGAGACAATCTTGTTGGGAGAGAAACATTTGGATTGACTGGACTAGCAGATTGATAGAGAAGCTTGAGTCTAGGGGAAAGGCACTTATTCAAAAATCTGCAGACACTGGGGAGTCACAGGTGAGTTTGAGCCAGGCTCTGTGATCAGATATGGCTTTTCCACCTCAAGGAGCATGCAGTTGAGGGATTGGAAGAGGCAATGGAACACAAAGAGCACATTTGGACTCTGGTCTGTGCTGAGTCTCCACGAAATACATTTTCCTACGGTGGAGATTTGGTTTTGATTTGCTCAAATCACAGACATGATTTTTAGTCATAATAAAGTTCTCTGTATCAACACTGCTTGACGACTCTTTTTATGTAATGTCACCGAAATGGCATTTGGAAGTTTATTTGCATTAAAGAACTAAGTGCCTGAAAGCAGTACCCAGGGATGCATATTAAGTCTCAATGCTAAAATCCCCACTTAGGAAATGACTGTAGATCAGTGATGGAACAGCCGTGCTCCGTACATTTTCTTCCTTGTCATTATTGCTGTACTAAAGAAGAAGGAAGGGACTTAGAATCAAAAACAAGAGCAGGAAATTCAATGAAGCATTCATCAGGGGAGGTTGTAGAATAATGGAGACTAATGGTCCCTAATAGTCACTGGTTCAATAAACACAATTTTGTTTATCACTGAGGACTGATTCACACAGAAGATGTCAGAAATTAAGTTCTTGGGGGAATTTAGAGAGAAATTCAGGAAGAGCCCTGTAAAATTTCTGATCCCTATACTTCACATTGTCTTTCAGGAAATAATGGGAGGGTCACCCCTGCTATTGGCTTAATGGGCACCTGGAAAGTTTCTGAGTCTCAGCACTTCGCTTCTCAGTCCTTCCAATTGCACCAGTATAAATTATTCATTATAGTTTACAAGTATTTCAAGAAACAACCATGTAATCATGCCTGGGACCTCCGAGCTAATGTAGCAGAAAGCATGCTTGCTCATGGAATGTGAGCAAGGCCTTTTGAGATGAGTTGGAATGTTGAGGATTAAAGCTGAGTAAAACAGTTCACTCAGCCTTGGTTAGCATGGGGAACAGACCCATTTTACTATCTGCTCTTAACTGTCTGAAACTCCAGGCATAGGTCAGAAATCTGGTGACAGACTGGAGGATTCTTCACCCATTATTACACTAAGTTCTTCAGGGTATGTGTATATGTGTATGGGGGCAAGAGTACTGGTACTGGGCCACTGGGGCTTGAGCTCAGGGCCTATGCACTGTCTCACTCAAATCTGGCACTCTACTACTTGAGCAACAGCTCGATTTCTGACTGTATAGTAGCTAATTGGAGATAAGAGTCTCAAGATTTTCCTATCCAGGCTGGTTTCAAACTGCAGTCCTCCGATTTCAGCCTCCAGAGGACTTGAAATTAGAGATGTGAGCTACCAGCACCTGCCTTGCATTAATTCAAG